>NW_027197317.1:37500-63996 GCF_038502225.1 Cherax quadricarinatus | reverse complement strand
ATCATAACCATAATTTTTAAAGGGGTGGACAGGTAAGTCAGCGGAAGGCCTCTGTCAGATGACCAGAAGCTCCAGTTGTGGGTCACCATATGACTAAGACCCGCGTCAGGAAACACCTGTCCTGTTTCCTGACAAACCTTACCTTACCTAACTTAACCTAACCTAACCTATCCTAATCTACTTTTCACGAAATACTCCAACACTTTAAGTTAAAAGAAGCTGAACAGCTGCTGTCTGAGACTGTCAGTACTGAAGGTCAGAAGTCGGTTAGACGAGGCAACTTGGAATTACTGCATGAGAAATATATTAATTTCTCCAATTTCAATAAAAATTGGCAACTTAGCACCTACACAATTCAAAATAATTCCAGTCATTTATTTAAGTCTATCGGAAGTAACATTCTCCAGTTATCACACGGATTCCATCAATATAAATCTTACTACTGTAAGTGTATTAGCAAGTTTGTACCCACACAGCCGAAACCCAAAAGTCATGATCTATTTATAAGATGCATTGGTAAGTAAATATTGAAGCCATTCATAATGGTTATATTCAAGTTATTTTAAAAACTGACAAATTGTCTACTCTACACTTCAGTGACAGTCCTAATATTCTTATATGTATTGAAAGTTAAAAGTCAATCAAAAAAGGCTTTTTCAGATTATCGAACAGAAGCCAAACTCAGGAATGGTTGGAAAACTCTAGGGTAATGTTCATGGCAATTGGCTGTGCCAGTAGTGCCATGAACATTACCCTAGAGTTTCCCTGCTTGGAAATTTTACGCCGATCTTACGAGGCGTTCTTAAGGCTGTAGAGTTTTTTTTCTAAATATATACATACAGTTTTGCTGTAAATAATATAACATTAAGTTCATTTCATTCATGTATACAATAATCGTGAACAAACGATACAAGATGCAAAACAACCACAGAGGGAATTGAATGATAACTCTAGGCCTTTTTGCAATCAACACATCTTCAGGAGCTTGCAATATTGCAGAAATGTATATTTGTAGGCAGGATAAATAATTGAGGAAACGACCTCCGCAGCAGTTTGCAGATCATTCCGAGTGCTCAGTGTTGCCAGGCATTTCCTGGATTTTTATTGTCTCCCTTCTCTCTCTCACTGCATTCTGACTCAACTTTTCACTGGTAATTCATGTACTGTCCTTCATGTACTGTCTTTCACTTCCCTGTATTATAAGTTGGCACAAGAATATATTTCCATTGTTCGCATCGCTCTCGGGCCGTGCGGGCAGGCTGCGCAGTAGCTCCTGACTCTTTTGGTTTCTGCGCAGTTTTCCTCAGTACACTCACAATGGCGGAAGGTGCACGTAGGCGTCAACACCGTCTGCCTTCAATTAGTGACGGGCTCGCTCAACAATCAGAATACTCATCTGCTGCTTACTGCGATACTCCGAGATACATATGGTATCAATAATGAAGAGCTTTATGGTGTCTCTTTAAACGGCAATTCGAGGCTTTTTGTCAAATTCAGACAAAATAGTACTTACGAAAACATGGTTGCCAGGTATCAGGATGTGATCAAGACCTTTAATCCTGGTGTCACTGTTCGACTTCACGACGTCTCCCGATTTTACACCTGGATCAAAGTACGAAACGTTCCTTTTGAGGCGGACGAAAGTGATTTGAGGAATGTTTTTGCACGCTATGGCACGGTTCATATGGCAACTTTGGGACGGTGGCGTGATGGTCCTCTAGTTGGTATGCCGGAGGGGTCTTTCTCCTTGAAAATGTCCCTCAAGCACCCTATTCCGTCGTATGTGGTTATGGAGGACTTTCGTACGCAAGTATATGTTACGTACTCAGGCCAAAGATGTACGTGTAGGCTTTGTGGGATATATGACCATATGGCGGCGCAATGCCCTACAAGACGTGGTAAAACGATGGAAGTAAGGCGGATTGATGTTACAACGGAGCAGTGGTCATATGCTGCTGCTGTTCTGAGGATGAGATGGATACTGGCCGCAGTTCTCGTAAGAGAGCGGCGGTGATACCTGACTGTGAAGATGTTTTAACACCAGGGCAAAATGAACATCAAAATGGTATACAATACCAACAGGTTGTTAGGTAAGACACATATGCAACAGTTAGACAACTTTAGTTGTTAGGTAAGACACATATGCAACAGTTAGACAACTTTATTCCGAAACGTTTCGCCTACACAGTAGGCTTCTTCAGTCGAATACAGAAAGTAGGCAGGAACAGTAGAGATGTGAAGACGATGTAATCAGTCCATCACCCTTGAAGTCGTAGAATTTGAGGTTGTCAGTCCCTCGGCCTGGAGAAGTTCAGTTCCATAGTCAGGAACTATCTGAAGATCAAGCGACAGTGCGGAGACTTAAATACTGTCGGAAGGAGAGGTGCAGGGTAGTAGTAGTAGTAGTAGTAGTAGTAGTAGTAGTAGTGAGAGGCCACTAGGATGGACTGATTACATCGTCTTCACATCTCTACTGTTCCTGCCTACTTTCTGTATTCGACTGAAGAAGCCTACTGTGTAGGCGAAACGTTTCGGAATAAAGTTGTCTAACTGTTGCATATGTGTCTTACCTAACAACCTGTCGGTATTGTATACCATTTTGATGTTCATCTTGTCAGACACTGCAACACGTGGCATCTTGGTACAGAAAACACCTTGGACAAGCTTTTCAAGTGAGAAGTGTTGGATCTGAGAGGGACATGACCTCTCAGTGGCCTCTCACTACTACTACTACTACTACTACTACTACTACTACTACTACTACTACTACTACCCTGCACCTCTCCTTCCGACAGTATTTAAGTCTCCGCACTGTCGCTTGATCTTCAGATAGTTCCTGACTATGGAACTGAACTTCTCCAGGCCGAGGGACTGACAACCTCAAATTCTACGACTTCAAGGGTGATGGACTGATTACATCGTCTTCACATCTCTACTGTTCCTACCTACTTTCTGTATTCGACTGAAGAAGCCTACTGTGTAGGCGAAACGTTTCGGAATAAAGTTGTCTAACTGTTGCATATGTGTCTTACCTAACAACCTGTCGGTATTGTATACCATTTTGATGTTCACAACTTTAGTTGTCTAACTGTTGCATATGTGTCTTACCTAACAACCAGGGCAAAGGTCGGGGAACAAAGCATGGTGCGACGAGACCCGTAGAGACATGGGCAAATCTAAGTGTGTTCAGCATGTCAAAGAGAACGACACAGGGAGGATGGGTGGGGGAAGAAGTGGAGATATACGCAAGGGAACCAAGATTGTTAAGGTATCCAAGGGTAAACCTCCAATGAAGCATTCATAAGAACATAAGAACGAAGGAACACTGCAGAAGGCCTACTGGCCCATGCGAGGCAGGTCCAAGTCTCCTACCGGCTTAAGCCAATGCACCCAACCTAGTCAGGTCACGTCACATTGACTTAAGGGAGGAACACGGCAACCGACCTGGTAGCACAAGCTATCAGGTCCAACTCACACCCACCCACATCCACTCATGTATTTATCCAACCTAGTAGGGGCCAACAGGCCCGCTTCAGTGCTCCCCCTTTCCCATGTTCTTATGTTCTTAAAGCTACACAACGTTCTGGCCTCTATAACTGTACTTGGGAGTTTGTTCCACTCATCCACAACTCTATTACCAAACCAGTACTTTCCTATATCCTTCCTGAATCTGAATTTTTCCAACTTAAAACCATTGCTGCGAGTCCTGTCTAGGCTAGATATTTTCAGCACACTATTTACATCCCCTTTATTTATTCCTGTCTTCCATTTATACACCTCAATCATATCCCCCCTAATTCTACGTCTTTCTAGAGAGTGCAGATTCAGGGCCCTTAGTCTATCCTCATAGGGAAGGTTTCTGATACATGGGATCAACTTTGTCATCCTCCTTTGTACATTTTCCAGAGCATTTATATCCATTCTGTAATACGGTGACCAAAACTGTGCAGCATAATCTAAATGAGGCCTAACCAAGGATGTATAGAGTTGAAGAACAACCTGAGGACTCCTATTATTTATGCTTCTTGATATGAAACCAATGTTTTTGAAATTTTTTGTATGCCAATGTTTTTGAAATTTTGTAGTTTCCAGTGTTGCGTTCTATAGTGTCGGTGACGGCGATTAGTGAGGCTTCTAGGCACCGTCGGCGTTAAAAATTCTACACATTTCCTTGAATAGAATTCTATTCAAGATTGATGGACTGACCACATCGACTCAAGGCTGAGGGACTGATTACCTCATTCTCCTCCTGTTCTTCAAGTTTATCCTTGGGGTGATAGAGGCCAGGACCCGATGTCGTGTTCTTACAAGAACACAATTATAAATCTTTAGGTGAATTGCTGATTCCTGAATATATCTTGTACATGGGCTGCTCTAATAGACTGAAAGGTGGTGTAGCTGTGTTAGTTAAAGAGGCTAGCCCGTTTTCTTTGCAAACATGTGAGGTAGGAGAGAAGGGGAGGGTGGTTCGGGTGGATGGGGTTTGGGGTGGGGTACAGGTGGCCTTCCTGGGTGTATACGGACCGGCGGAAGGTGACATGCGTATAAAAAATACGTTTTTAGGGACGTGTTGGTGTACCATTTAAGATCGCTGCCAGTCGTCACGATTATTGGGGGTGATTGGAATTGCATTGATCGTGTTGGGCAAGCGTTGAAGTCTTTGTACCAACGCTTCAACGCTTGCCCAACCTTTGGACAACGACCTACTTACACTAGTGGCAGGTCCCACTGTGATCCCGCCTCCTCATGCTTCAACTCATCTCACTGCAGTATATAAGCCACCTCTCTGGCCCTATGCTGCACTTCCTACAAGAGTGATGGACTGAACACATCGATTCCAGGTTGAGGTACTGATTACCTCAAACTTCTACTCTCCTTACCCATTTCGACTTTGTATTGGACTGTTGAAGCCACTGTGTGGCGAAACGTTTCTTCAATAAAGATTCCCATGTGTTGCATAAGTGTCTCAATTCTTCTGCAATGATCGTTGCAAGGATGTCGAACCTAGAGGGAGAGGGTTTTTTTCAGGATATTTAGGGGATCTATTGCGGAGTGTTAATGTTACGGATGTGGGGGGGATGAGGTGGGGGGGGGGGTCATGCATACGTTCGTTAGAAGGGAGTATGCGGCAAGACTGGATCGCATATACGTTTCTAGAGGTGTCAGCGTCAGAAGTGTACGTGTGTTAAATGTGATCTTTTCCGATCACAGGTGTTATGGCGGATGTTGACTGGGTAGGATTACCGAGGCGTTTCAGAGGTTTCTGGAAATTGAATGTGGGATTAATGCATAAAAGAGGTGTGAGGGAAGCTTTTGCGAGTGCTTGGAGGGGATGGTAGGCTGAATGTCGGGTAGGGGTTGATATAGTTGAATGGTGGGATACTGTCGGTAAGGTGAAGGCGAGGGATTTTTATCAGCAGCGAGGCAAAGAAGACAGGAGAATGCAGTATGGGCTCTTGAACAATCTTGAAGGTCAACTGCAAGCATGTTATACGAATGGTGGGGGAGTGTATCCGGTGGTTGAAATTTAAAATTTAAAATGCTTAAAGCTCTTAAGACACTAATCCCACCCCCACCCACCATTCTTAAAACCCTACTAAACCACAACCTTACGGGTTCCAATCTCGTACAGAAATAAACTGCATGAAAGACCGTATCAGGATCCCCACACACACAACACTGCCCTCCCCCCCTCCTGCACGCGCCTATTCGCTAACACTTCCCCAGACGGCAGTATATTATGTAAAAATTTAAACATTATCTCTATGACCTTGGCCCGTAACCGTAACGCTTTTAAACGACCCCATATGTCCTTCCATCCATACATTGGATATATTCCTTCCACCTTGGCCACTACCTCCCTGCCCTCTACCAGTGCCAGTTTGCCAATCTTGATCTTGCGTGGATCTCTTATATAAATTAGCATCTTCAACATGTCCTCACATCTCTTTACGTCCGTGCCGTTCAACCAACGTACCAAGTCCCTTCTTATCTAGGTCAAACCTGTGCCAGCCATTGTACCCTCCCTCAAGTAGCTATGCTTGACATACATGCCTAACATTCTATTATGCAGATTCATTAACCCCAGGCCACCCCGGCTAACCGGAAGAGACACCACATCCCTCGTTAACCAATCACACCCTGACCCCCAAATATATCTATATACACGCGTTAACATACGCTTCTCATCATATGGATTTAACGGGTAAATACATGCCACATGCCACAACTTACTGAACAAAAGCACATTCACCACAATTGCACGCTGATGTATAGACAAGCCTCCTTCCCTCAATCCTGTCAAACGACCTAAAACCCTCTCTACAGCCTCACTTGAATTCACCTTCCTCGCATCCTGTATGTTTTCCATATGCACAATCCCACACACCTTAATTTGATTTACTAAAGGCCAGCCTTCCCCCTGGCCTAATACCACACCCGCACAATCTCCCACCCCCATAAGCATTGACTTTTCCTTATTAACCGTCATCCCAGTTGCTTTCCCGAAACATTCCACCAATTCGCTCACTTTTCCTAAAACCTTTGCTCCACGAAATAAAACCGTAGTGTCATCCACGTAACCTATAATTCCTGATTGTACCCCCACATCACCTTGCCTTTCATCCTGTCGTACAATCCCCCGCACGGCTCTAAAAAATGGGCTCTGAATCAACGCAAAAAGAATTTGTGATACAGGGCACCCCTGTCGCAATCCTCTATGCATCCTAACTACTTTTCCCAACCTACCATTTACCTGCACCCTAAACATAGCCTGCTCGTACAAAACCTGTGCCCAACTAACAATTTCCTTTCCGAAACCTTGCCACTGCATAAACTTCCATAATGCTTCTCTCTCCACACAATCGTATGCAGCGTGCCAATCCAAAGCTAATATTCCACCTTTATTACCCCTCCCGCTTTCCTCAATGAACCTGCGAATAATTCCCTGCCCCATACACATAGACCGTCCTGGCACACCATATTGTCCCTCGTCCAAAACCCTCTCCAAAACCCGTTTTATCCTATTTCCTAACATTTTCGCAAAAATTTTATAATCGCCACACATTAAAGAGATTGCCCTATAATTATGTATATAATCCCCAGATTTCCTTTTCGGGACCAGAACAACAACACCCGTTCTTTGTTGCTGTCCCATGATGCCACTATTTTTCATGGCATTAAATAACGTCACTAAAAACTCACGAATACAATCCCAATTTTCCTTGTAAAAATCACAAGGGATTCCGTCAATCCCCGGTGACTTCCCTACACTCATACCCTCCACAGCCAACCTAATCTCTTCTTCACTTATAGGTCCATTCAAATCCAACCTGTCCGTGTACTCTAGGTCACAACCTACCCATTCACCCATTTCTCCTAGCGCCCCCTTAGAAATCCCAGCATTTTTATATTGCAGTTCATACCATGCGTCTACAAAGGTATCCATAGCCTCCGTTGACATAAGGACCTGTCCCCTGCTAAAGGCTCCCAATGGTTCCTAAACCTCTAATCTCATTAATTCTGTCGCCCTGCGACGTCTGCCCTGCTCTCGCAAGACAAACGTCGAAGGACGGTCACCCCATAAAACCTCATCAATTCCACTCGCTATCCTCGCCGCATCAAAAATACGATTGTGAATGTCTCTAATTAAGTTTAGATGTGTGTGTGGGGGGGGGGGGTCGGAACACCGGTACAGAATGCAATCGGATATTTAGTGACGGATTTTGTATACACATCATGGGTATATAGGCATTTATCTGTGAGGGAGAGAATCAGAGCACTGGTAGCGATTTTTTATGGTACACAGCAGAGAAAGAAAGACATTACAGGAAACAGATGGTTTTTATTATTTTCGGAGGGATATTGCAGATTCCATGTCAGGGATTTATGGGCGTTAATACCTTAGAGGGTACACGAGGCTGGCTTCTTGAATATGGGTGTGTGGAGGTGGCACATGATTGGTAAAGGTGCGGTATAATGTATAAATGCTAGGTATGATCGTTAGTTATGATGACGTTTTACTCATACACATATATATAATATTACTTGGATACTATTTTTTTTGTTCTTACATTGATGTGGGTTAAGGGAGTGGATCACTTGTAAAGCAAACTCATGCATTGCATGACAGGTGTTACGTAAAAGCACCTCGTGCAACTTATATATATAGTTTTTCATTTTATACTTTCCTTGTATTAGCCATGTGGCTGATACCTGGTAACGTCCTGCTTGGGAACTCCTGGGATACATGTTTGGAATATGACTAGATATGGAAGTTAACAATGTGTGTTTCTGTACGTAGTCCTATTACCCATATTTTGATCACTGTTGTGGATGCGATGATTAGTGTAACTGTGATGAATGGTTTGAAAAACCGACAAGTTGAAGATTGAGACACTTATGCAGCATATGGGAATCTTTATTCAGGAAACGTTTCCTGAATAAAGATTCCCATATGCTGCATAAGTGTCTCAATCTTCAACTTGTCGGTTTTTCAAACCATTCATCACAACTGTCAGACACGGAAACATCATGGGATCTTCTTACAAAGAATTCTTCAACGCTTGTTCAACCTTTGGACAAAGACCTACTTCGACTAGTGGATGGTACCACTATGATCCCGCCTCCTTCTGCTTCAAGTCACCTCACTACAGTATATAAGCCACGTCTACGGCCCTATGCTGTACATTCTACAAGATTGATGGACTGAACACATCGACTCCAGGCTGAGGGACTGATTACCTCATACTCCTCCTCTCCTTACGCCTTCCTCTTTGTAGTGGACTGATGAAGCCACTGTGTGGCGAAACGTTTCCTGAATAAAGATTCCCATATGCTGCATAAGTGTCTCAATCTTCATTAGTGTAAACCATACCCCCGGCCGGGATTGAACCCGCGGTCATTACGATTTCTTGAGTCATGTTCATTAGTGTAACTGTTTCCTTTGACAGTTTAGTGGATGTATTACTCGTTTTCTTGTGTGTGTATTTTGTTTATATCATCTTCAATAATGTGTGTGTGTATATAAGGTATGAATGTGTGGTGTGTGTATGTTGCATAATGTTACTTGTATTAGCAATTCAGAATTATCCCATGCTATTAAGCGGAACCTTTGTGTATTGTACTGAATATGTTTCGTATCATTGCAGTAATCCAGTAGACTGAGTACCGGAATTATTACATATTGTTCGTATTTGAATATTTTGTTATATATGCAATTGTTTATGTACAATGTCCATTTAAGGGTTTTAATGACATAAAATCAAACACTAATGCATATTATAGATGTAACGTTTCTCTTTGTATATAATAATGTACATAATATGTATCTGATTAATGTAACGTAGAATTTGTGTAATCTTGTTTTACCTTCGGCTAGGTACATAATACATAGTGGACGGGCGACAATTTATGTCAAAATAAAGTTAACCGTTCTAGCGTATATATTGATAATGGTAATTATACTTTCTGTGAATGAAATTAAATGTGATACTTTGTTTATTTAATGTATTGTTTTAAATAAATAAAATAAAAAAAATTGGTGTACTGTCGTTCATGTACTGTCTTTCACTTGCCTGTATTATAAGTTGGCACAAGAATATGTTTTACTGTGATGTACAATATGTTTATGGGACTAATTAAGGGAGCGATTAATAATTTGAGGATCTTGTGTATATTGCTCAGTTGCATTAATCTACTTTTAAAGATGTATGATATTCGTCCCATAATTCTAGATTTATGTTTTTGACCTATTTACCTAGAATGATCTTTGCCTAGAACGATGTTTACCTAGAACAATGTTTACTGAGAACTATGTTGATCCTGTGCTTTAAAAATATATCAAAATAATTTAAATATTACTGTGGTAGATTTGAGCAGTGTTGCCGCTTGTGACGCGTGGCGTCACGCATGACAGGTGACGTGTTACGTTCCTCATGACAGGCCCTCATGACAGGTGATGTGTTGCGTCCCTCATGACAGGTGACGTGTTGCGTCCCTCATGACAGGCCCTCATGACAGGTGACGTGTTGAGTCCCTCATGACAGGCCCTCATGACAGGTGATGTGTTGCGTCCCTCATGACAGGTGACGTGTTGCGTCCCTCATGACAGGCCCTCATGACAGGTGACGTGTTGAGTCCCTCATGACAGGCCCTCATGACAGGTGATGTGTTGCGTCCCTCATGACAGGTGACGTGTTGAGTTCCTCATGACAGGTGACGTGTTGCGTCCCTCATGACAGGTGACGTGTTGCGTCCCTCATGACAGGTGACGTGTTGAGTCCGTCATGACAGGTGATGTGTTGCGTCCGTCATGACAGGTGACGTGTTGCGTCCCTCATGACAGGTGACGTGTTGCGTCCGTCATGACAGGTGACGTGTTGCGTCCTTCCCCCTCTCTCACATCTTCACCTTCCCTCTCCCTCTCATCTTCTCTCTTCCCCCTCTCTCTCATCTTCACCTTCCTCCCTCTCATCTTCACCCTCCACCTTCTCACTCATCTTCACCTTCCCTCTCTCTTATCTTCACCTTCCCTCTCCCTCTCTCTCATCTTCACCTTCCTACCTCTCTCTCATCTTCACTCTTCCCATCTCTCACATCTTCACCTTCCTTCTCCCTCTCTCTCATATTCACCCTCCCCCTCTCTCTCATCTCCAACTTCCTCTCTCTCGTCTTCACCCTCCTTCCTCTCTCTCATCTTCACCTTCCCTCTCCCTTTCTCTCATCTTCACCATCCTCCCTCTCTCTCATCTTCACCCTAGTCCTTCTTCCTCATCTTCACCTTCCCTCTCCGTATCTTTCATCTTCGCCCTCCTCCCTCTCTCTCAACTTCACCCTCATGCCTCTCATCTTCACCTTGCTCCCTCTCTCTCATCTTCATCCTTCTCCCTCTCTCTCATCTTCACCCTCCTCCTTTTCCCCCATCTTCACCTTCCCTCTCCCTCTCATCTTCACCTTCCTCCCTCTCTCTCATCTTCACCCTAGTCCTTCTCCGTCATCTTCACCTTCCCTCTCCGTCTCTCTCATCTTCATCCTTCTCCCTCTCTCTCTCATTTAATCCTTATCATCCCTACTTGTTCTGTTGTTTAGATAATAATTCTGAATAATTTAGCGTTAAATGTTTTTTATGTGTAACTGTAGTGAGGTCACCTCAGGGAAGGTTCCTTGATGCTGGTCAGGGGCTCTTGATTTAGGGAATTGGATCTGTGCTCCAGTTCCCGGAATTAAGCCTGAATGCCTTCCACATCCCCCCAAGTGCTGTATAATCCTACGGGTTTAGCGCTTCCCCTTGATTATAATAATAATGTAGTGAGGTCAGAGGTCGTGGGAGGGAGGGAGGGAGGGAGGGAGGGAGGAAGGAAGGAGGGAGGGAGGGAGGGAGGGAGGAAGGAGGGAGGGGGAAGAGGGAAGGGAGAAGGAGGAGAGGATTGTCATACTTCTGTACGTGGGGAGGAGGAAGAGGAGGGGATGACACAAGCTCCAGTTACCTTCATGTCTCAGCTCTCTGTCTCTCTGTCTCTCTCTCTCTCTCTCTCTCTTTCTCTCTCTCTCTCTCTCTCTCTCTCTCTCTCTCCCTCGTTCTTACAAATAATTGCTTCTGGCCACCACATTATTCACAGTTGCTCTCATCCCATACAGGTGAGAGCATTAATTATTGAAGGAGGTGTGAGGAGCGCAGTGTGAGGTTAGGCAGCTCGGCGGATGTTTGGGAGAGGCTGAGGAACAATGACACAACAGGCAGGACAAACTGCTGCTAGGAGACATGTCCTGTTGATACTGGAGACTGTGAGACAGATGGTTGGTGGTGGTGGTGGTGATGGTAGTGGTGAAGTGGTAGTAGTGGTGATATGGTGGTAGTGGTCATTGTAATTGTAATCATGGGGAAAAAGATTATCAATGTTGATGGAAGTGGTGATATGATAGTAGTGGTGATATGGTAGTAGTGGTGATGGTAGTGGTGATGGCGGTGGTGGTAGTGGTGATATGGTAATAGTGGTGATGGTAGTGGTGATGGCGGTAGTAGCTGTAATAATTGTGGTGCTGGTGACTGGTGGTCATGGTAAAGTCATGAACAATTCATAATGTCTTTTCTCTCTGCAGGTACTGTTAGTTTGTTCATCGAGCAACCTTCCCTCATTATCTAGCCTACACAATGCTGGTGGCTGGGTTGGTAGCTGGTCGTAGTTTAACTGGTAGTATCCTCATCTCACATACATATCGGTCCCCGGAATGGGTGAAATGGGCGTGTTTCGCCTGCTGCCCCTTTTCACCTGGTAGTAACTAGGTATCTGGGTGATAGTGGACTGTTGTGGGTCACATCCTGAGGGACAAGATTAACCTAAAGTGCCTGAAATACTCTGCATAACCAGGGACTTTCTGTATAGTATTCCAGTGATGTAAGCTAGATCTGTATTGGTTGAATCATGTACTTGCAGAAATAAAAATTATTATTATTATTATTATTATTATTATTATTATTATTATTATTATTATTATTATTATTATTATTATTATTATTATTATTATTCTGTAGGTTGACGTATGAGGCTGAATCCACAAGTCAGCTTCATTTTAACCATGGTCTTGTCATGTCCTTCATAACAAAACCAGTTCACACAAAGAAAGTCTTATGAAGTGTCACTTGTATTATCCTAGTGGCAGCAGTGTAATGATGAACGTTATACACTTGTTACCACTTTTCAGAGTTTTCCCCTACTTTCGCAGCCAGTCTTGGCACAGGCTTTCCTGGTGCTTGTTTGTTCAGCCAGGCTGCTGCTGCTGGAGGCCAACTAGCCCACATATCCATCACATAACTGGTTAATTTGGCACGTTTATTCTTGTTCCTGCATCATTTCTGATGTCTACTGGTAGCAAGATGAATAGTCGAAGCACAGGCATGTTGATACAACGTTCTCGTATTGTGCACATATGGCTTCTTTCACTTTCATTTTGCACTTCCTTCCACATCTCTTGCCCCAGTTCATTGTTATGGTAGGTAGGAAGATGGTGGGTCCTCCAGCGTCTTCTGCTTATATATTATTATTTAGATCTTTCTCCTCTGCTCCAGAGAGTAGATGTTCAGTAATTTGAGACGTTCCCAGAAGTTCATATTGCCTCTGTGGCAGTAAACGATCTCTATATTAGTTCTAGCTCTGATAACGCTCTTGCCCTGAAGGAGCCGCTAACACCTAACAAAGCTCTAGACTACAGAGTACGAGTGATTTGAATAGTGCCATCAACGGCAACATTTCTCTTGTTTTCAAAGATTTTATTATCTATCCTGTCATTTTTTTAACATCAGCGACATTTATCTTTCAAACGTTCTTTGATTCCTTGAAGTGGTTCTCCTGTCCTTTGTATACAGAGCCCCTTATGAGTTCATTTCTTTTTTTTCCAAATTTGAGAAGTCAGAATTTGTCATCGTTGAACACCATGTTATTTTCTACTGCCCACTGGAAGACTGTGCTTACATTATCTTGCAATTTTTCTGTCTTTTACTGAGTGGACATCCATGCTTTTTTTTCCATCATTTGCAAATGATGATACGGAGCTGTGGATAGTATTTTCATCTATATCTGCTGTGAGGATGAGAAACAGAAAAGGTGCTACGACGGTGCCTTGGGGGTACTGAGCTTTTTATTTTGCTAAGGCTGGAATCTTCCTTTATGAGCTACTGTTGTTTTCCTCAGAAAATATGAAGTCTATTTACCTGCTTTTTCCTTTATTCAAACTGACGTCATTGTACTATTACTTCACGATTGCTTGTGTCATAAATATCATGATAACAGTGTGGGATGAACCTCTGTTCTTCCTGGTGGCAGTGGTGACGAACCTCTCAGCAGAGTAACAGTAGTAGGATTATGAACCTCACAGGAGGGTGACTAGTGGGATGGTGAACCTCACAACAGAGTGACAGTAGTAGGATGGTGAACCTCACAACAGAGTGACAGCAGTAGGATGGTGAACCTCACAGACAGTAGTAGGGTCACAACAGAGTGACAGTAGACAGTAGTGGGATGGTGAACCTCACAACAGAGTGACAGTAGTAGGATGGTGAACCTCACAACAGAGTGACAGCAGTAGGATGGTGAACCTCACAACAGGGTGACAGCAGTAGGATGGTGAACCTCACAACAGGGTGACAGTAGTAGGATGGTGAACCTCACAACAGGGTGACAATAGTAGGATGGTGAACCTCACAACAGTAGGTGACAGCAGTAGTAGATGGTGAACCTCACAACAAGGGATGGTGAACCTGACAGTAGTAGGATGGTGAACCTCACAACAGGGTGACAGTAGTAGGAAGGTGAACCTCACAACAGGGTGACAGTAATAGGATGGTGAACCTCACAACAGGGTGACAGTAGCAGGATGTAGTGAACCTCACAACAGGGTGACAGTAGTAGGTAGGTGAACCTCACAACAGGGTGACAGTAGTAGGATGGTGAACCTCACAACAGGGTGACAGTAGTAGGATGGTGAACCTCACAACAGGGTGACAGTAGTAGGATGGTGAACCTCACAACAGGGTGACAGTAGTAGGATGGTGAACCTCACAACAGGGTGACAGTAGTAGGATGGTGAACCTCACAACAGGGTGACAGCAGTAGGATGCTGAACCTCACAACAGGGTGACAGTAGTAGGATGGTGAACCTCACAACAGGGTGACAGTAGTAGGATGGTGAACCTCACAACAGGGTGACAGTTGTAGGATGGTGAACCTCACAACAGGGTGACAATAGTAGGATGGTGAACCTCACAACAGGGTGACAGCAGTAGGATGGTGAACCTCACAACAGGGTGACAGCAGTAGGATGGTGAACCTCACAACAGGGTGACAGCAGTAGGATGGTGAACCTCGCAGTCTACTATACCATCCTCACGGGCGACATAAGCTTGTATAAGCACTGCCATTATTACATTTCTTCAGTGATACTTTGTTCATACCAGCTATGTATGATCAGTGTTCAGTGTATGATTCCCATGTTCACTCGTTCAAAAGATGGTCACCTAGTGTTGGTGCAGTCATGCACCCACCAGTGCGTGACCGAGTTTAACAGTTCAACATTTGTTCATCTAGTCAGTAACTCATGGTTCAGTAATGCATTCCACTAGCGAAGCGGTTCTTACCTGGGGGTACGCCGCCCCCCCCCCCCGAAGGGGCGCAATAGTGTCAAAACCCTAAATATGTCCTCACTTGACATGTGTGTTTGCGATTTGCTCCTTAAACAGACTCTTCTGAACAGTTAAAAATAATAAAGTTAGAACTCAAAACTAGTTTCTGAATTTTAACATTTAAAGAAAGATTTTTTTTTGTAATTATTACGTTTAGAGTTTTATATGAAGGAAGGAGAGAGGCGTGAGATGACGACCAGCTGCGACAGTAACGACCAGCTGCGACAGTAACGACCAGCTGCGACAGTGACGACCAGCTGCGTCAGGTGACCTCTCCCAAAACAATCTAAGTATCACTACTTTAGGTAAGATGGTAGACCCTCCAGTGTCTTCTACACACACACACACACACACACACACACACACACACACACACACACACACACACACACACACACACACACACACACACACACACACACACAAAAACACACACACACACACACACACATCGTTCAAGACTCTGTACACCATTTACGTCAGGCCCATACTGGAGTATGCAGCACCAGTTTGGAGCCCACACCTGGTCAAGCATGTCAAGAAATTAGAGAAATTGCGAAGGTTTGCAACAAGGCTAGTTCCACAGCTCAGAGGAATGTCATACGAAGAAAGGTTAAGGGAAATCGGCCTGAAGACACTGGATTAGGGAAGACATGATAACGACATACAAAATACTGATAGGAATAGATAAGGTGGACAGAGACAAGATGTTCCAGAGATGGGACACAGAAACAAGGGGTCACAATTGGATATATAGTACTCCGTAATAAGTTGAAGACTCAGATGAGTCTAAGAGATGTTAGGAAATATTTCTTTAGTCATAGAGTTGTCAGGAAGTGGAATAGTCGGGCAAGTAATGTAGTGGAGGCAGGAACCAGACATGGTTTTAAGACAAGGTACGATAAAGCTCATGGAGCAGGGAGAGAGAGGACCTAGTAACGATCAGTGAAAAGGCGGGCCCAGGAGCTATGTTTCGACCCCTGCAACCACAAACAGGTGAGTACACACACACACACACACACACACACACACACACACACACACACACACACACACACACACATATATATATATATATATATATATATATATATATATATATATATACACACCACATATATATATATATATATATATATATATATATATATATATATATATATATATATATATATATATATATATATATATATATATATATATGTCGTGCCGAATAGGTAAAATTGGTCAATTAGCAACAACTCATTTAAAATTAAATCCTTACTAAAATTTTCTCTTATACGTTTTAAGATATATTTTTTTCATTAATGTTCATGTAAAAATTTTTAATTTTGCTCCAAAAGAATCTTAGAAAACTTACCTAACCTTATTACAACAAGAATAATTTATTTTAGCCTAACCCAACTAAATATATTTTAGATTTGTTTACAATAATTTAATACTAAACAAACACAGTGAAACATAATTTTTTCTTTAGGTTCAGAATGATTTTGGCGAAATTATTGCATAAACAAATTTTCACTTGTCCTATATGGCAAGATGAGCGTTGCTATTTAAGCCAAGATCGCAAGTTCTGCCTATTCGGCACGATATATATATATATATATATATATATATATATATATATATATATATATATATATATATATATATATATATATATATATATATATATATATATACATATATATATATATATACATATATATATATATATATATATATATATATATATATATATATATATATATATATATATATATATATATATATATATATATATATATATATATATATATATATATATAAGCCTTCTCTAAAATTTTCTCTTATACGTTTAAAGATATATTTTTTTCATTAATATTAATGTAAAAACTTTTAATTTTGCACCAAAAGAATCTTAGAAAACTTACCTAAACTTATTATAACAAGCGCAATTTATTTTAGCCTAACCTAACTAAATATATTTTAGATTTGTTTACAATAATTTAGTACTAAACAAACACAGTGAAATATATTTTTTCCGTTAGGTTCAGAATGATTTTGGCGAAATTATTGCATACACAAATTTTCGCTTGTCCAATATGGCAAGATAAGCGTTGCTATTTAAGCCAAGCTCGCAAGTTCTGCCTATTCGGCACGACATGTGTGTATATATATATATATATATATATATATATATATATATATATATATATATATATATATACATGTATATATATATATATATATATATATATATATATATATATATATATATATATATATATATATATATATATATATATATATATATATGCAATAAGATCACAGTAAACAGGTGATTTCAAAATATGCAAAACAACCACTCTGAAAGAATAGAGAAATTCCAAGCGCTTTCGTGACTACTCACATTATCAAGGAACTATATATATATATATATATATATATATATATATATATATATATATATATATATATATATATATATATATATATATATATATATATATA
The DNA here is from genome assembly GCF_038502225.1 of Cherax quadricarinatus. Classification (NCBI taxonomy): domain Eukaryota; kingdom Metazoa; phylum Arthropoda; class Malacostraca; order Decapoda; family Parastacidae; genus Cherax; species Cherax quadricarinatus. The sequence goes on along the minus strand of NW_027197317.1, from coordinate 46,328 downwards.
TATTATCATATACCTCTTTTTCCTCTGCTCCAGAGAATACATGTATGTTGAGATGTTCCCAGCAGTTCACATGCTTTATTGGCTATGTGTCAGTAAACGGTCTCTGTATCAGTTCAAGTTATATTTATCTCTTTCTCGCCAGATGCATTTACAGTGTTGTGGTGGGAGGTCCTTTGCTGCCTATCTTTTGCACAATAATACTGAAATTTTCCAGCAAAATTTGTTACTCTAGACAGTCAAACCAGGGATCAGGTGGGATTAGAACTCATGGCCAGTGAGTCGCAAAACTCCAGTCCAGTGTGGAAGCCACAGGGTTTCCTTGGTTTGTTTACAATCGTGTTATTCCTATTTCGTGACTAGATAGTGCTTGATTACGAAGCAATGTTAACCTGTTTCTCCTGCCATTATTATAACAAAGTTAATCTTGTTTATTTATATTTGTAATAACAATATTAAGCTTATTAATTTGTTTTATATAACAAAGTTCAGGTACATCACTTGTTTTGGTTATAAACAAGTGTTAAATTGTTCAGTTCTCAGTGTTATAACAAAGAAATAAGCTGCTATACATTGTTGTAAAGAGGTTAAGCTGCTTCACTTTGTTATAACGAGGTTAAGCTGCTTCACTTGTCTTTATTACTGGTCTTCTCGTTGGTTCTTCTACCAGATAATGTCTGGGTAATAAAGAATATTGGCGGCCGCGGTTTATTACCTCATTCATTTTGCAGACTGAATTATTGCACTGGATTTATTTTTGCTCTTAAATATATGTAGGCATGACAATAAATACTTGTAATGGTGATAAAATGATGTTTTATTGGTCCCCCAGGTCTTTATTGGGCAGTTGGTTAACGGAGTTTGAATCCTATCGACTACACGAAGGTCATTAAGTCAGCACGTAATGTTTTCACCACTAGATAAGAATACTTTAACCCTTAAAATGGGGATTGAACTCTCAGCACACACACACACACATACACATACACACACACACACACACACACACACACACACACACACACACACACACACACACACACACACACACACACACACAGGAGCTCGGACTCGACCCCCGCAACCTCAACTAGGTGAGTACACACACACACACACACACACAGGTGAGCAGGAAGGATAAACCAAGAAGCATAGGGGCCATAACTAGGGAAGGGACTGAAGGAAGGAACACTCCACGGGAAGGAACTAAAACACATCAGAGGATGCAATGGAAGTCACAGTGGGAGGTGGAAAGGGAAAGATCCGTGTTTGTCTATGGGCTAGACGAAGCTAAAGGGGAAACTTATGATGAAAGAAAGCAGGAGGAGAAAAAAACGATTGAAGATATCATGAAGGTGATAGGCGAGGGGGATATGACCCAGGTGGCAAATTTTCAGAGAATTGGGTGGTTCACAAAGAAAAGGAATAGGCCTCTCAAAGTAATTTTCAAGGCAGAATCAACCCGAACCATGATCCTGCAGGAGAAAGCACGGCAGAGAGGCAAGCAGGAGTTCCGGAGTGTGTACCTCGATCGAGACAGAACACAGGACGAAAGGAAGACAAAGAAAGAGAGAGTTCAAAAACGAAAGGAGAAATGGGAGGAAATGAAAAAGGAGAGCAGAATAACCCAGGATCAAATGGAAGGACAAGCGCACCCCCCAGAAACACCTGCAGAAGGACTCCAGCCACGACACCCCCAAGGCAACTGAACAATCCAAACCAACCATCACACACCGATCCCTCTGTTTCCACCCCCCGCACCACAGTTACAGTATTAGAACAGAAGTTGAAGGTTTGGTACACAAATGCAGATGGATTAACGAATAAACATGAGGAATGGCAAGAAAGAATCAATGAGAAGTCCCCAGACATCATAGCAGTTACAGAAACAAAACTCATGGAGACAATAACAGATGCAATCTTCCCACCAGGATACCAGATCATGAGGAAAGATAGAAGGGGCAGGGGGGGAGGTGGGGTTGCTCTGCTCGTAAAAAACAGATGGAAATTCGAGAAAATGGAAGGAAGATGAGACGGGAGAAAGAGACTACATAGCAGGTACACTTCAGTCTGGGGAACACAAAGTGGTCATTGCAGTGATGTATAATCCACCACAGAACTGCAGGAGGCCAAGAGAGGAATATGAAGAGAGCAACAGAGCAATGGTGGACACACTTGCTGAGGTGGCAAGAAGAGCTCACTCCAGCAGAGCAAAGTTGCTGGTTATGGGGGATTTCAACCACAGGGAGATTGACTGGGAAAACCTGGAGCCACATGGGGGGTCCCGAAACATGGAGAGCCAGGATATTGGACGTGGTGCTGGAAAACCTCATGCACCAACATGTTAAGGACACTACCAGAGAGAGAGGGGAGGATGAACCAGCAAGATTGGACCTTGTGTTCACCCTGGGCAGCTCAGATATTGAGGACATCAAGTATGAGAGTCCCCTAGGAGCTAGCGACCACGTGGTTCTCTGCTTTGAATACATAGTAGAGCTGCAAGTGGAGAGAATAACAGGAGTTGAATGGGAAAAGCCTGACTATAAAAGAGGGGACTACATAGGGTTGAAGAACTTCATGCGGGAGGTCCAGTGGAACAGAGAACTGGCAGGAAAGCCAGTAAATGAAATGATGGAATATGTAACAACAAAATGCAAGGAGGCAGTGGAAAGGTTTATTCCCAAGGGCAACAGTAACAACGGGAAGACCAGAACGAGCCCCTGGTTTACCCGACGGTGTAAGGAGGCAAAAACAAAGTGCAATAGATAATGGAAAAAGTACAGAAGGCAGAGAACACACGAAAATAGGGAGATCAGTCGCAGAGCCAGGAATGAGTACGCACAGGTAAGGAGGGAGGCCCAGCGACAGTATGAAAATGACATAGCATCGAGAATCAAGACTGACCCGAAACTGTTGTATAGCCACATCAGGAGGAAGACAACAGTCAAAGACCAGGTGATCAGATAAAGGACAGAAGGTGGAGAACTCACAAGAAATGATCAGGAGGTATGTGAGGAGCTGAACAGGAGATTTAAGGAAGTTTTTACAGTAGAGACAGGAAGGGCTGTGGGAAGACAGCACAGAAGGGAACATCAAGAGGGAATATACCAACAAGTGTTGGATGACATACGAACAACTGAGGAGGAGGTGAAGAAGCTCTTAAGTGACCTTGACACCTCAAAGGCGATGGGACCGGACAACATCTCCCCATGGGTCCTAAGAGAAGGAGCAGAGATGCTGTGCGTGCCTCTAACCACAATCTTCAACACATCCCTTGAAACTGGGTAACTACCTGAGAAATGGAAGACAGCTAATGTAGTCCCCATATTTAAGAAAGGAAACAGAAACGAGGCACTAAACTACAGACCTGTGTCTCTGACATGAATTGTGTGCAAAGTCATGGAGAAGATTATCAGGAGGAGAGTGGTCGAACACCTGGAAAGGAACAAGATTATAAATGAAAACCAGCATGGGTTCATGGAAGGCAAATCTTGTATCACAAACCTCCTGGAGTTTTATGACAAGGTAACAGAAGTAAGACACGAGAGAGAGGGGTGGGTAGATTGCGTTTTCCTAGACTGCAGGAAGGCCTTTGACACAGTTCCCCACAAGAGATTAGTGCAGAAGCTGGAGGATCAGGCGCACGTAAAAGGGAGGGCACTGCAATGGATAAGGGAATACCTGACAGGGAGGCAGCAACGAGTCATGGTACGTGAAGAGGTATCACAGTGGGCGCCTATTACGAGCGGGGTCCCACACGGGTCAGTTCTAGGACCAGTGCTATTTTTGATATATGTGAACGACATGATGGAAGGAATAGACTCTGAAGTGTCCCTGTTCGCAGATGACGTGAAGTTGATGAGAAGAATTAAATCGGACGAGGATGAGGCAGGACTGCAAAGAGACCTGGACAGGCTGGACATGTGGTCCAGCAACTGGCTTCTCGAATTCAATCCAGCCAAATGCAAAGTCATTAAGATTGGGGAGGGGCAAAGAAGACCGCAGACAGAGTATAGGCTAGGTGGACAAAGACTACAGACCTCACTCAGGGAGAAAGACCTTGGGGTGACCATAACACCGAGCACATCACCGGAGGCACACATCAACCAAATAACCGCTGCAGCATACGGGCGCCTGGCAAACCTGAGAATAGGTTTCCGATACCTTAATAAGGAATCGTTCAAGACACTGTACACTGTGTATGTTAGGCCCATACTGGAGTATGCAGCACCAGTCTGGAACCCACACCTGGTCAAGCACGTCAAGAAGTTAGAGAAAGTACAAAGGTTTGCAACAAGGCTAGTCCCAGAGCTCAAGGGAATGTCGTACGAGGAAAGGTTAAGGGAAATCGGACTGACGACACTGGAGGACAGAAGGGTCAGGTGAGACATGATAACGACATACAAGATACTGCGGGGAATAGACAAGGTGGACAGAGATAGGATGTTCCAGAGAGGGGACACAGGGACAAGGGGTCACAACTGGAAGCTGAAGACTCAGACGAGTCACAAGGACGTTAGGAAGTATTTCTTCAGTCATAGAGTTGTCAGCAAGTGGAATAGCCTAGGAAGTGAAGTAGTGGAGGCAGGAACCATACATAGTTTTAAGAAGAGGTATGACAAAGCTCACGAAGCAGAGAGAGAAAGGATCCAGTAGTGATCAGTGAAGAGGAGGGGCCAGGAGCTGAGTCTCGACTCCGACAGCCACAATTAGGTGAGTACAATTTGGTGAGTACACACAAACACACAATACAATATTCAATACATATATCGAAACAGGGAGATTGCCTGAGGCATGGAAGACAGCAAATGTAGTCCCAATCTTTAAAAAAGGAGACAGACATGAAACATTAAACTACAGACCAGTGTCACTGACATGTATAGTATGCAAAATCATGGAGAAGATCATCAGGAAAAGAGTAATGGAACACATAGAAAGGAATGATCTCATCAACAGCAGCCAACATGGTTTCAGAGACGGGAAATCCTGTGTCACAAACCTACTGGAGTTCTATGACATGGTGACAGCAGTAAGACAAGAGAGAGAGAGGGGTGGGTGGATTGCATATTCTTGGACTGCAAGAAGGCGTTTGACACACCACACAAGAGATTGGTGCAAAAACTGGAGGACCAAGCAGGGATAACAGAGAAGGCACTACCCTGGATCAGGGAATACTTGTCAGGAAGACAGCAGCGAGTAATGGTACGTGGCGAGGTGTCAGAGTGGGCACCTGTGACCAGCGGGGTCTCACAAGGGTCAGTCCTAGGACCAGTGCTGTTTCTGGTATTTGTGAACGACATGACGGAAGGAATAGACTCCGAGGTGTCCCTGTTTGCAGATGACGTGAAGTTGATGAGAAGAATTCACTCGATCGAAGACCAGGCAGAACTACAAAGGGATCTAGACAATTTGCAGACCTGGTCCAGCAATTGGCTCCTGGAGTTCAATCCCACCAAGTGCAAAGTCATGAAGATTGGGGAAGGGCAAAGAAGACCGCAGACGGAGTACAGTCTAGGGGGCCAGAGACTACAAACCTCACTCAAGGAAAAAGATCTTCGGGTGAGTATAACACCAGGCACATCTCCTGAAGCGCACATCAACCAAATAACTGCTGCAGCATATGGGCGCCTAGCAAACCTCAGAACAGCATTCCGACATCTTAATAAGGAATCGTTCAGGACCCTGTACACCGTGTACGTTAGGCCCATATTGGAGTATGCGGCACCAGTTTGGAACCCACACCTAGCCAAGCACGTAAAGAAACTAGAGAAAGTCAAAGGTTTGCAACAAGACTAGTCCCAGAGCTAAGAGGTATGTCCTACAAGGAGAGATTAAGGGAAATCAACCAGACAGCACTGGGGGACAGGAGAGATAGGGAGGACATGATAACGACATACAAAATACTGAGAGGAATTGACAAGGTGGACAAAGACAGAATGTTCCAGAGATTGGACACAGTAACAAGGGGACACAGTTAGATGTTGAAGACACAGATGAATCACAGGGATGTTAGGAAGTATTTCTTCAGCCACAGAGTAGTCAGTAAGTGGAATAGTTTGGGAAGCGATGTAGTAGAGGCAGGATCCATACATAGCTTTAAGCAGAGGTATGATATAGCTCACGGTTCAGGGAGAGTGACCTAGTAGCGATCAGTGAAGAGGCGGGGCTAGGAGCTCGGACTCGACCTCCGCAACCTCAACTAGGTGAGTACAACTAGGTGAGTGCACACACACACACACACACACACATATATATATATATATATATATATATATATATATATATATATATATATATATATATATATATATATATATATATATATATATATATATATATATATATATATATATATATATATATATATATATATATACATATATATATATATATATATATATATATATATATATATATATATATATATATATATTTATATATATATATATATATATATATATATGTAAAGAGAGAGAGAGAGAGAGAGAGAGAGAGAGAGAGAGAGAGAGAACAAATGGATTTGTCAGTTAAAAATAGGAGAGGAGAGTTATTAAATGAAGAGTAAGAGGTATTGGGAAGATGGAGGGAATATTTTGAGGAACTGTTAAATGTTGATGAAGATAGGGAAGCTCTGATTTCGTGTATAGGCCAAGGAGGAATAACATCTTGTAGGAGTGAGGAAGAGCCAGTTGTGAGTGTGGGGGAAGTTCGTGAGGCAGTAGGTAAAATGAAAGGGGGTAAGGCAGCCGGGATTGATGGGATAAAGATAGAAATGTTAAAAGCAGGTGGGGATATAGTTTTGGAGTGGTTGGTGCAATTATTTAATAAATGTATGGAAGAGGGTACGGTACCTAGGGATTGGCAGAGAGCATGCATAGTTCCTTTGTATAAAGGCAAAGGGGACAAAAGAGAGTGCAAAAATTATAGGGGGATAAGTCTGTTGAGTATACCTGGCAAAGTGTACGGTAGAGTTATTACTGAAAGAATTAAGAGTATGACGGAAAATAGGATAGCAGATGAACAAGGAGGCTTTAGGAAAGGTAGGGGGTGTGTGGACCAGTTGTTTACAGTGAAACATATAAGTGAACAGTATTTAGATAAGGCTAAAGAGGTTTTTGTGGCATTTATGGATTTGGAAAAGGCGTATGATAGGGTGGATAGTGGGGCAATGTGGCAGATGTTGCAGGTGTATTGTGTAGGAAATAGGTTACTGAAAGCAGTGAAGAGTTCTTACGAGGATAGTGAGGCTCAAGTTAGAGTATGTAGGAAAGAGGGAGATTATTTCCCAGTAAAAGTAGGCCTTAGACAAGGATGTGTGATGTCACCGTGGTTGTTTAATGTATTTATAGATGGGGGTTGTAAGAGAAGTAAATGCGAGGGTCTTGGCAAGAGGCGTGGAGTTAAAAGATAAAGAATCACACATAAAGTGGGAGTTGTCACAGTTGCTCTTTGCTGATGACACTGTGCTCCTGGGAGATTCTGAAGAGAAGTTGCAGAGTTTGGTGGATGAATTTGGTAGGGTATGCAAAAGAAGAAAATTAAAAGTGAATACAGGAAAGAGTAAGGTTATGAGGATAACAAAAAGATTAGGTGATGAAAGATTGGATATCAGATTGGAGGGAGAGAGTATGGAGGAGGTGAATGTATTCAGATATTTGGGAGTGGACGTGTCAGCGGATGGGTCTATGAAAGATGAGGTGAATCATAGAATTGATGAGGGGAAAAGGGTGAGCGGTGCACTTAGGAGTCTGTGGAGACAAAGAACTTTGTCCTTGGAGGCAATGAGGGGAATGTATGAGAGTATAGTTTTACCAACGCTCTTATATGGGTGTGAAGCATGGATGATGAATGTTGCAGCGAGGAGAAGGCTGGAGGCAGTGGAGATGTCATGTCTGAGGGCAATGTGTGGTGTGAATATAATGCAGAGAATTCGTAGTTTAGAAGTTAGGAGGAGGTGCGGGATTACCAAAACTGTTGTCCAGAGGGCTGAGGAAGGGTTGTTGAGGTGGTTCGGACATGTAGAGAGAATAGAGCGAAACAGAATGACTTCAAGAGTGTATCAGTCTGTAGTGGAAGGAAGGCGGGGTAGGGGTCGGCCTAGGAAAGGTTGGAGGGAGGGGGTAAAGGAGGTTTTGTGAGTGAGGGGCTTGGACTTACAGCGGGCATGCGTGAGCGTGTTTGATAGGAGTGAATGGAGACAAATGGTTTTTAATACTTGACGTGCTGTTGGAGTGTGAGCAAAGTAACATTTATGAAGGGATTCAGGGAAACCGGCAGGCCGGACTTGAGTCCTGGAGATGGGAAGTACAGTGCCTGCACTCTGAAGGAGGGGTGTTAATGTTGCAGTTTAAAAACTGTAGTGTGAAGCACCCTTCTGGCAAGACAGTGATGGAGTGAATGATGGTGAAAGTTTTTCTTTTTCGGGCCACCCTGCCTTGGTGGGAATCGGCCAGTGTGTTAATAATAATAATAATAATAATAATAATAATAATAATAATATATGTATATATATATATATATATATATATATATATATATATATATATATATATATATATATATATACATGTATATATATGTATATATATATCTTTCTTTCAACACACCGGCCGTATCCCACCGAGGCGGGGTGGCCCAAAAGGAAAAACGAAAGTTTCTCCTTTTACATTTAGTAATATATACAGGAGAAGGGGTTACTAGCCCCTTGCTCCCGGCATTTTAGTCGCCTCTTACAACACGCATGGCTTACGGAGGAAGAATTCTGTTCCACTTCCCCATGGAGATAAGAGGACATAAACAAGAACAAGAACTAGAAAGAAAATAGAAGAAAA
>NW_027197317.1:30000-32500 GCF_038502225.1 Cherax quadricarinatus | reverse complement strand
TTCGGGGAAATTAAGTTCCCAGGATGCGGCCCACACAAGTTAACTAACACCTAGATACCTGTTTTAATGACAGGTAAACATGGACAGATTTAGATTTTGCCACCGAAGTGGCTAGTTTATTGTGCACCCCATATCCATCCTGTGGACGGTAGCGCGAGAGCATATGGATACACAAAAGGCCTAGGAACTAGGCCCCAAAGGGTTAACAGGAATACATATGGATTTATATCTACATATCTATAGTTCACTTATCTGTTACAAGCAAATTTAGGAAATTTGCTTAGTATATCTGGTATCTTATTTTCATTAATAAGATATCTTGACATGTCACATAGGTTATTATACTGTCTGTCTCTGTATTCCTCAATAAGTGGACAATTAAGCACATAGTGTTCAAGAGAGTGACCATATGCCTGATCACATAATTTACATTTAGTTTGATAATCATCTGTGTGTCTCCCAAACTGCCAGAAGTACTTGTAACCAAGCCTAAGCCTGGCCACTACAACATCAGTCAGTCTGTTCACATTGCAAGTTGCTCCATAAACATACTTATCTACGTTCATGTTATCATAGTGGGTTATAGATCTACTCAGGCTTCTAACTGCATTCCTATAACAATCATTTTCATTATTTACTTCTCTCCTAATATTATTCCTAATGCTAGACACAGTTATACCAAAGTTATATTCTACATTCTCCTTCTCGATACTCTTCTTGGCTAACATATCAACTTTATCATGAAGGACTAATCCAATGTGTGATGGGATCCATAGCAATTGTACATTAATTCCTTTGTCCCTAATTTTTGAGTATCTATACCTGGCTTCCCCAATGAGCATGTTGTTGGAGTCATTATATGAGTCAAGAGCCTTCAATGATGACATAGAATCAGTAATGATGATAGAGTCAAGCTCAGTGTCATAGGTTAGCTTTAGCGCCATTAGGATTGCAAACAATTCAGTTTGCAGTGTAGACGCCCAGTAACATGGACGCCCAGTAACATGGACAGCAAGTGTCTTAAGGAAACACTTCTAAATGTTTCCACCCGTACCGGAAATCGACTCCCTGACCTCACTGTGTGAGCAGAGTGCGCCGGCAATGGAACTACACTTGTTTTACTAATTTCTTGCCCCATAGGACTTGTCATACCTTAACATACAATGAATAAGTTAAGTGCAAGACTTGGGTATCTTCTCTGCCGGGCTGTTACTGCTGGTTGCACGCTATCCAACCTACGAACGTGTGTGTGTGTACTCACCTAGTTGTACTCATCTAGTTGAGGTTGCGGGGGTCGAGTCCGAGCTCCTGGCCCCGCCTCTTCACTGATCGCTACTAGGTCACTCTCCCTGAACCGTGAGCTTTATCATACCTCTGCTTAAAGCTATGTATGGATCCTGCCTCCACTACATCGCTTCCCAAACTATTCCACTTACTGACTACTCTGTGGCTGAAGAAATACTTCCTAACATCCCTGTGATTCATCTGTGTCTTCAACTCCCAACTGTGTCCCCTTGTTACTGTGTCCAATCTCTGGAACATCCTGTCTTTGTCCACCTTGTCAATTCCTCTCAGTATTTTGTATGTCGTTATCATGTCCTCCCTATCTCTCCTGTCCTCCAGTGTCGTCAGGTTGATTTCCCTTAACCTCTCCTCGTAGGACATACCTCTTAGCTCTGGGACTAGTCTTGTTGCAAACCTTTGCACTTTCTCTAGTTTCTTTACGTGCTTGGCTAGGTGTGGGTTCCAAACTTGTGCCGCATACTCCAATATGGGCCTAACGTACACGGTGTACAGGGTCCTGAACGATTCCTTATTAAGATGTCGGAATGCTGTTCTGAGGTTTGCTAGGCGCCCATATGCTGCAGCAGTTATTTGGTTGATGTGCGCTTCAGGAGATGTGCCTGGTGTTATACTCACCCCAAGATCTTTTTCCTTGAGTGAGGTTTGTAGTCTCTGGCCCCTTAGACTGTACTCCGTCTGCGGTCTTCTTTGCCCTTCCCCAATCTTCATGACTTTGCACTTGGTGGGATTGAACTCTAGGAGCCAATTGCTGGACCAGGTCTGCAGCCTGTCCAGATCCCTTTGTAGTTCTGCCTGGTCTTCGATCGAGTGAATTCTTCTCATCAACTTCACGTCATCTGCAAACAGGGACACCTCAGAGTTTATTCCTTCTGTCATGTCGTTCACAAATACCAGAAACAGCACTGGTCCTAGGACTGACCCCTGTGGGACCCCGCTGGTCACAGGTGCCCACTCTGACACCTCGCCACGTACCATGACTCGCTGCTGTCTTCCTGACAAGTATTCCCTGATCCATTGTAGTGCCTTCCCTGTTATCCATGCTTGGTCCTCCAGTTTTTGCACCAATCTCTTGTGTGGAACTGTGTCAAACGCCTTCTTGCAGTCCAAGAATATGCAATCCACCCACCCCTCTCTCTCTTGTCTTACTGCAGTCACCATGTCATAGAACTCCAGTAGGTTTGTGACACAGGATTTC
>NW_027197317.1:0-22500 GCF_038502225.1 Cherax quadricarinatus | reverse complement strand
CCTCAGTTTCTCGTTCTTAGCCGACAGGAGTGGAATCTAGTGTGGCCTTATGCTACTGGTACCATCCACTTCAAGGTTCGACGTGTTGTGCGTTCAGACATGATCTGCATTCCACTGTTGCAATGTGTGGTTGAGTTACTGTCACCTTTCTGTCAGCTTAACTCAGTCTGGCCATTCTCTAACCTTTATCTCTGAATGTTTTGCGTTTTTTTTTCACATCAATCTTTGTAAATTCTGGAGACAAATCCAAAATCAGCAGTTTGAGTTACTCAAACCACCGATCCTGACACAAACAATCATTCCACGGTCAGAGTCACTGAGATCACTCCTCTTCCCCTTTTTGATCTTCGTTAAGAATAACAACTGAACATTCTGACCATGTCTGCATGCTTTTAGGCATTGAGATGTTGCCCCGTAAATGGCTGATTAGATATTTGCATCAGCGAGCAGGTGTACAGTGTACCTAATAAAGTGGCCACTGAGTGCATATAATCAAGAATTTTTTTTAATAAATTAGCACAGTGAAAGGTAAAGAAAAATGTAGTAGCAGCTATTCCTAGCAGAAGAATTCACAGAACAAGTCAATTAGCAATATAACTGGCAAAACCCGGTCCACAGACGTGTAATTAAAGTGCGCTCTGTTCCTGCAACAACAACAACAGCCGTGCAATATAATATTGTCAACTCAACGAGGATCGCAAATTATATTTCCCATCAAGGAAATTTACAAAGCTAGTGCAGTGTGGACGGGAGTTACACATATACGCTCGTAATTTCACGAATTATATGGAGTGACTGTTCAGGATTATGTTCATTGTGAGTGAAGAACATTGGTTTAGCTCACTCACCCTCATGGGTTTGGAGCTTCACATATTTAATCCGATGCCTTAGCCGAATCACTACTTGAAATTCGTGACACTACATGACACTAAGTGACACTACATGACACTACGTGGAACACAACACCTGTGTACAGTTCAAGACATGTATTTAAAAAACGTTTCGCCACGAGTAGCTTTATCAGATCTATGAAGACACTCGTGGTAAAACGTTTCACATCATAACAAATGTCCAGAACTGTACACATGTGTGGGTACCACTTACCCTGCTGAGACAAATTATATTGAAGCTTTGTGTATCAATAGCATCCCTGCTGAGTCAGATTACATTAACACTCATAACAGTGTTCACACTATTACCAATCTGTTTCCACGTATGTTGTGACTAAATATATCGTGTACCTCAGTGTTTCCCTGTGCAAAGGTTGTACCAAAGTGTTACACAAGATCTCAAAATATAATTCATATACACAGTATTTAAATGTCAAATATGGCAAACTATATATACATACATATATATATATATATATATATATATATATATATATATATATATATATATATATATATATATATATATATATATATATATATATATATATATATATATATATATATATATATATATATATATATATATATATATATATATATATACATATATATATATATATATATATATATATATATATATATATATATATATATATATATATATATATATATATATATATATATAACATTCTATTTAACTAATATATGAGTCCTGGAAATGGGAAGTACAATGCCTGCACTCTAAAGGAGGGGTTCGGGATATTAGCAGTTTGGAGGGATATGTTGTGTATCTTTATACGTATATACTTCTAAACTGTTGTGTTCTGAGCACCTCTGCAAAAACAGTGATTATGTGTGAGTGAGGCGAAAGTGTTGAATGATGATGAAAGTATTTTCTTTTTGGGGATTTTCTTTCTTTTTGGGTCACCCTGCCTCGGTTGGAGACGGCCGACTTGTAAAAAAAAAAAAGTCTTATTGTTTATTAGTTATTTGTTAATTTTAAGGCTGCCTAAAACGATTCGCATAACGGGGACTTTTTATAAAGTAATTTATACATGTTAGTTATAACAGTGTCAATTGTATCCTGCACTCCACTTTATAGAAATAAATTTGTTTACTGTTTTGTTTATTTATCTATGCTTCCAAGTGGGATGACGGAAGGTCGAACTTCGTAGGTCAGACACACACACACTTACCCACCTGCACATCAATACGCCACTCTGCAAGTCAACAATACGGTTGAGGAAATCGAGCAATACCAGGACCACTTAGCGATCCAGTTTACGGCATCAAGAGTCAGCTTACACCATCAGCATCACTCAGATGTGCAATTAGCAATATCAAAGTTGCCAATTAGAGAGGAGAGACGGGGAGGAGGACAGAGTTCAGAGAAGTGCAGAACTTAAATTGCTCTTCAGTAGCTACCAAACACGACTTAGTAGAGCACTTTGTCTGACTTTTTGGGGGATGATTATACTATATTTTCCGGCATATAAGGTGTGCTTTTTCCCACAAAAAGTCTTGGAAAATCATCCTGCGCCTTATATGCTAAAGGTCAGGGTCAAGGGTCGGCTTTGGTTAAGCTTTATCAGTTATTTACTAACGTTACGTTACAACTACTTGGTAACATCGTCATAAATGTCGTAGATTTTTGAGGGTCTTATATGCCAGAAAATACGGCAATTTGCACATGTTACTTATGCACGATAACTTGCGTAACTATATTTATGTGTACCTATACGTAAATTAACTTACTGGCTGGATGGTTGCGTTACTGGGTTTGAAGACTGTCGATTACACGAGCGTCATTAAGGCTTCGTTTCACATGCACATCACCGGTTAACGATACTTAATTCCTAAAACAACAATCAAAGTAAAAGTGCAGCGTATATACGCAGAGATATACACCTCGCTATGTATGTGTCGTGCCGAATAGGTAAAACTGGTCGATTAGCAAGAACTCATTTAAAATTAAGTCCTTTCTAAAATTTTCCCTTATACGTTTAAAGATAATTTTTTTTCATTTATGTTAATGTAAAAATTAATAATTTTGTACCAAAAGAACCTTAGAAAATTTACCTGACCTTATTATAACAAGCACATTTTAATTTAGCCTAATCCAACTAAATATATTTTAGATAAGTTTACAATAATTTAATAATAAACAAACGCAATGAAATACATTTTTTTCGTTAGTTTCAGAATGATTTTTGCGAAATTATTGCATACACAAATTTTCGCTTGCCTTATTCGGCAAGAAGAGCGTTGCTGTTGAAGCTAAAATTGCAAGTTTTACCTATTCGGCACGACATATATACATCAAGAGATATGCCCATCTCCGTGTACTTACAAAAAGAAGTGCATCTTTCAGTTTATATACACATATACGTGTACCTCGGTGTTTATGCAGATGTATATACCTCCGAGAGAGATATACGCCTTTCGATGTATATATAAATACACATCTTGTGACACGAAATTTCCATATACACATATACGTGTACCTCGGTGTTTATGCAGATGTATATACCTCCGAGAGAGATATACGCCTTTCGATGTATATATAAATACACATCTTGTGACACGAAAATGGAGTTATACGCCCCTCAGTCAATATACACAGATAAACTCCTAAAGGTGAAAGTATACTAAGTATACACCCCTCGGTGTATATAAACTGAGATATATACCTGTGGATGTATATACACTTAGAGGTATGCATCTCTGTGTATATCCACTGAGAGATATACACCTCTCGATGTATATACATATACACACTCGCTGCATTGCTCCGCATATATACACTAAGATATATATATCTCATAGTGTATATTTATTAATTGTTTACCTCTATTATAAAAACAATAATTACAATTTATTACAAAAAAAAATACAGAACAATTACAACAGAAATAAATACTAAACGATTACAGTAAAAATAATTGCAGAATACAAACAAAAGAAATAATTGCAATAGAAATTATTACGAAGGAAATAATCGCAACAGAGATAATACAAAAATGAATAATTTCTCCCCATGATCAACATTAACCCTAAAAAAAAAGGAATATTTGTTTCTTATGGTAAATATCCACTCACCAGAGTATATATTTTTGTGAATATATGAGTGAAATTTATTTTTGAATGGAATATAAATATGTAATCTCCCAGAGTACTCTCATACTAATCTTGTACTCTCCCAGAGTACTCCCACACCCATCTTGTACCCTCCCAGAGTACTCACACACCCATATTGTACTCTCCCAGAGTACTCTCATACTAATCTTGTACTCTCCCAGAGTACTCCCACACCCATCTTGTACCCTCCCAGAGTACTCACACACCCATATTGTACTCTCCCAGAGTACTCTCATACTAATCTTGTACTCTCCCAGAGTACTCCCACACCCATCTTGTACCCTCCCAGAGTACTCACACACCCATATTGTACTCTCCCAGAGTACTCACACACCCATATTGTACTCTCCCAGAGTACTCACACACCCATATTGTACTCTCCCAGAGTACTCACACACCCATATTGTACTCTCCCAGAGTACTCACACACCCATACTGTACTCTCCCAGAGTACTCACACACCCATACTGCACTCTCCCAGAGTACTCACACACCCATACTGTATTCTCCTTGAGTACTCTCACACCAATTCTGTACTCTCCCATAGTACTCCCACACTTACCCTGTACTCTCCCAGAGTACTCTCACACCCATCCTGTACTCTACTATAGTACTCCCACACCCATCCTGTACTCTACTATAGTACTCCCACACCCATCCTGTACTCTACTATAGTACTCCCACACCCATCCTGTACTCTACTATAGTACTCCCACACCCATCCTATACTTTACTACAGTACTCTCACACCCATCCTGTACTCACCCAGAGTTCTCCCATGCCCATTCTGGACTATCCCAGAGTACTCCCACACCCATCCTGTACTCTACTATAGTACTCCCACACCCATCCTGTACTCTACTATAGTACTCCCACACCCATCCTGTACTCTACTATAGTACTCCCACACCCATCCTGTACTCTACTATAGTACTCCCACACCATTCCTGTCCTCTACTATAGTACTCCCACACCCATCCTGTACTCTACTATAGTACTCCCACACCCATTCTGTACTCTACTGTAGTACTCCCACACCCATCCTATACTTTACTAGAGTACTTCCATATCCATCCTGTACTCTACTACAGTACTCGCATACCCATCCTGTACTCTGCTAGAGTACTTCCATAAACATCCTTTACTAGAGTACTCCAACACCCATTCTGTACTCTACAAGGGTACTCCCACACCCATTCTGTACTCTACAAGAGTACTCCCACACCCTGTACTCTTCTACACGCATTTTGTACTATGCCAGACCACTCCCACACCCATCCTGTAACCACCAGAGTGCTCCAACACCCATCCTTCACTCTATCAGAGTACTAAAGCACCCACCCTGTACTCTCCAAGAGTACCGCAACATCCATTCTCTACTCTCCCACTGTATTCCATCATGTACTCTCCTAGAACACTCCTACACCCATTCTGTACTCTCCCATAGTACTCCAACACCCATCCTCTCCTTTTCCACACCCATCCTCTACTCTCCTGGAGTACTCAGACACCCATGCTGTACTTTCCCAGAGTAAGCTAATACCCATCGTGTACTCTCCCAGAGTACTTCAACACCCATCCTATACTACCATACCCACCCACCATGAACTCTCCCATAAAACTTCTACCCCATCCTGTACTCTACCAGAGCACTACAACACCCACCCTCTACTCTCCCGGAGTACTGAAACACCCATCCTGTACTCGCCCATAGTACTAAAACACTCACCCTGTGCTCTCCAAGAGTACCACAACACTAATCCTGTACTCACCCACAGTACTCTAACACTATCCTGTACTCTCCCAGAGTACTCCAACACCCATTTTGTACTCTCACAGAGTACTCTAACACCGATTCTGTACCCTCTCAGATCACTCCAACAAAAATCTTGTACTCACCCAAAACCAATACCCATCCTGTACTCTCCTAAACGCCTCCTGTACTTTCCCCCGAGTACTCCAACACCCATCCCACACTCTCCCAGAGAACTCCAACACCTGTCTTGTACTCTCCCAGAGAACTCCAACACCCATCCTGTATTCTGCCAAAGCACTTCAACACCCATTCTGTACTCTCAGAGAGTACCCCAACATCCACCACAATGAAAAGAAGGGGCGCCATGAGTACACTCATGGTTATATTTCACCTTTATACATCATTTGTAAGGCCTCACCTAGATTATGCAGCTCAGTTCTGGTCTCCATTATACAGAATGGATATAAATTCGTTAGAAAACATTCAGCGACGAATGACAAACTCAATTCATTGTATTAGAAATCTTCCGTATGAAGAGAGACTGAAGTCCCTTAAACTACATTCACTTGTTAGACGAAGAATGAGGGGAGACATGATCGAAGTCTATAAGTGGAAGATGGGCATTAATAAAGGGGTTATTAATAAGGTCTTGAGGATATCTCTCCAAGAGAGAACCCGCAGTAATGGATTCAAATTAGACAAGTTTAGTTTTAGAAAGGACATAGGAAAGTATTGGTTTGGAAATAGGGTAGTTGATGAGTGGAACAGTCTACCTAGTTGGGTTATTGAGGCTAAAACGTTGGGTAGTTCCAAATTTAGGTTGGATAAATACATGAGTGAGAGGTGTTGGATTTGAGTGAGACTTGTACACGAGTTAATAGAATTATCAAAGCTTATTCCTGGGGTAGAATTGAAAACTGAGTTGGGCAAATTTTCTGTTAATGGGATGGATTATGAAGGACCTGCCTAGTATGGGCCAACAGGCCTGCTGCAGTGCTCCTCCTTTCTTATGTTCTTATGTTAAAAAAATATATCTTTAAACATATAAGAGAAAATTTTAGAAAGAACTTAATTTTAAATGACTTCTTGCTAATTGACCAGTTTTGCCTATATATATATATATATATATATATATATATATATATATATATATATATATATATATATATATATATATATATATATATATATATATATATATATATATATATATATATATATATATATATATATATATATTCAGTAAGATCACAGTAAACAGGTGATTTCAAAATAAGCAAAACAACCACTGTGAAAAAAATAGCGAAAGTCCAAGCGCTTTCGTGACTTCTCAAATTATCAAGTAACTATTAAAAATAAAAGGATAACTTGAAGACATATAAGGAGGAGACTACACCTCTCCCCCAAGCCCCCCCCCCCAACAACACCTGACTTTTTATGATGATGCGGGTAACTGACGGTATTCTCATTATTGTTTTTGAGAGCTTCACGTATTAGTAGTCCAGAGTTCTTATATGAAGAAATCTCCAAAATTTATGAAATAGCTAATAATCTAACATACCCAAGAAACTTTATTGATTTATCCTGTAAAATAGCTTGAAGTACTTTTTCAAAAAGGGACAACCAATTTTATTCAACCAAAAATATGTTGGTTCTCCCTTACCATGAAAACTTGGTTGATATGCCTTTATTACTTAAGAATTTTATTATCAAAGTTGTATTAAAAATGCTGACGCAGTTAAAAACTTTTGATAAAAAATTACCCCCAAAATGCTGACGGATTGTCTATAAGATTCCTTGTCAAATATGTGATAACGTTTATTAAGGTCAAACTGGTAAAAGTCTTGAACTTAGGTTAAAACAACATAAATATAGAATTAGAAGTGGACATGATTCTAAAGTTCTGTTTATTTATGCGAGAGATTTTAATCATCCAATTGATTTTAAAAAGGCTGAGAACGTTATATCAAGCAAGTCAATGGTCGACAGGAATATAATAGAATCAAGTTTCATAAAAATACTTTTGAAAATAATATGAATATTATATTTCGTTTATATAAATTTGATTCATATATAATTTATAAAATTTGGGAACAATTTAAGGTACACTAGATAAATTTTATGGTAGAATATAATCTGTGTTTCACAGATCGCTGACTGCCTACCAATATCATCATAAAAAGTCAGTTGTTGTTGTGGGTGGTAGTGAGGTATAGTCTCGTCCTTATATGCCTTCCTGTTAACATTTCATTTTTATAGTTCCTTGATATTTTTGGTTGGTCGATGAGTTTGGTAGGGTATGTAAAAGAAGGAAATTAAAAGTGAATATAGGAAAGAGTAAGGTGATGAGGATAAAAAAATAAGATAACGGAAGATTTGATATCAGGTTGGAGGGAGAGAGTATGGAGGAGGTGAATGTATTCAAATATTTATGAGTGTCAGCAGATGGGTCTATGAAAGATGAGGTGAATCATACAACTGACGAAGGGAAAAGGTGAGTGGTGCACTGAGGAGTCTGAGGAGACAAAGATCTTTATCTATGAAAGCAAAGAGGGAAATGTATGAGAGTATAGTTATACCACCGCACTTGTATGGGTGTGAGGCATGGGTGGTGAATGTTGCAACAAGCAGAAGGCAGTGGAGATGTCATGTCTGAGGGCAATGTGTGGTGTGAATATAATGCAGAGAATCCGTAGTTTGGAGATTAGGAAGAGGTGCTGGATTACCAAAACTATTATCCAGAGAGCTGAGGAAGGGTTATTGAGATGGTTTGGACATGGAGAGGCTGGAACGAAATATAATGACTTCGAGAGTGTATAAATCTGTAGTGGAGGGAAGGCTGGGTAGGGGTCGGCTTAGGAAAGGTTGGAGGGAGGGGGCAAAGGAGCTTTAGTGTTTACCTGGAGTTTACCTGGAGAGAGTTCCGGGGGTCAACGCCCCCGCGGCCCGGTCTGAGACCAGGCCTCCTGGTGGATCAGAGCCTGATCAGCCAGGCTGTTGCTGCTGGCTGCACGCAAACCAACATACGAGCCACAGCCCGGCTGATCCGGAACTGACTTTAGGTGCTTGTCCAGTGCCAGCTTGAAGACTGCCAGGGGTCTGTTGGTAATCCCCCTTATGTGTGCTGGGAGGCAGTTGAACAGTCTCGGGCCCCTGACACTTATTGTATGGTCTCTTAACGTGCTAGTGACACCCCTGCTTTTCATTGGGGGGATGGTGCATCGTCTGCCAAGTCTTTTGCTTTCGTAGTGGGTGATTTTCGTGTGCAAGTTCGGTACTAGTCCCTCTAGGATTTTCCAGGTGTATATAATCATGTATCTCTCCCTCCTGCGTTCCAGGGAATACAGGTTTAGGAACCTCAAGCGCTCCCAATAATTGAGGTGTTTTATCTCCGTTATGCGCGCCGTGAAAGTTCTCTGTACATTTTCTAGGTTGGCAATTTCACCTGCCTTGAAAGGTGCTGTTAGTGTGCAGCAATATTCCAGCCTAGATAGAACAAGTGACCTGAAGAGTGTCATCATGGGCTTGGCCTCCCTAGTTTTGAAGGTTCTCATTATCCATCCTGTCATTTTTCTAGCAGATGCGATTGATACAGTGTTATGGTCCTTGAAGGTGAGATCCTCCGACATGATCACTCCCAGGTCTTTGACGTTGGTGTTTCGCTCTATTTTGTGGCCAGAATTTGTTTTGTACTCTGATGAAGATTTAATTTCCTCATGTTTACCATATCTGAGTAATTGAAATTTCTCATCGTTGAACTTCATATTGTTTTCTGCAGCCCACTGAAAGATTTGGTTGATGTCTGCGAGGGGCATGGACTTCTAGCAAGCATGCGTGAGCGTGTTAGATAGGAGCAAATGGAGACAAACGGTTCTTAGGACTTGACTTGCTGTTGAAGTGTAAGCAAACCATACCCCCGGCCGGGATTGAACCCGCGGTCATAGAGACTCTATGACCGCGGGTTCAATCCCGGCCGGGGGTATGGTTTGTTTGCAATCGTGTCATTACGATTTCTTGAGTCAAGTGTAAGCAAGGTAGCATTTATGAAGGGATTCAGGGAAACCGTCTGGTCGGACTGGATTCCTGGAGATTGGAAGTACAGTGCCGGCACTCTGAAGGAGGGGTGTTAATGTTGCAGTTTTATAACTGTAGTGTTAGCATGCCTCTGGCAAGATAGTGATGGAGTGAATGATGATTAGAATTTTCCTTTTTCGGGCCACCCTGCCGTGGTGGAAAACCGCCGATGTGTTAATAAAATAAAGTTCCTTGATAATGTGAAAAGTCACGAAGCGCTTGGAATTTCGCTATTTTTTCACAGTGGTTGTTTATATATATATATATATATATATATATATATATATATATATATATATATATATATATATATATATATATATATATATATATATATATATATATATATATATATAAACCTAGTTGTACTCACCTAGTTGGTGAGTACAACTAGGTGAGTACACACACACACACACACATATTTATATATATATATATATATATATATATATATATATATATATATATATATATATATAAACAACCACTGTGTGTGTGTGTAATATATATATACACATACATACATGCATATTATCACACAAACACTCATAGGAAAACACGGATATATAAATGCACCTAACGAAACATATACACATACTTACGAGCACAACAAACACACATAATGAAACACACACACACACACACACACACACACACACACACACACACACACACACACACACACACACACACACACACACACACAATACATGATGACACATGTTTTCTGACAAGGTGACAGAAGTAAGACAAGAGAGAGAGAGGGGTGGATAGATTGCATTTTCTTGGACTCTAAGAAGGCCTTCGACACGGTTGCTCACAAGAGGTTAATGCAAAAGCTAGAGGATCAGGCACACATAACAGGAAAGACACTGCAATGGATCAGAGAATACCTGACAGCGAGGCAACAACAAGTCATGGTACGTGACGAGGTGTCAGAGTGGGCGCCTGTGACAAGCAGGGTTCCACAGGGGTCAGTCCTAGGACCGGTGCTGTTTTTGGTATATGCGAATGACATAACGGAATGGATAGACTCAAAAGTGTCCCTGTTTGCAGATGTTGTGAAGTTTTATGAGGAGAATCAAATCGGTCGAGGATCAGGCAGGACTACAAAGAGACCTGGACAGGCTACAAGCCTGGTCCAGTAACTGGCTCCTTGAATTTAACCCTGCCAAATGCAAAGTCATGAAGATCGGGGAAGGGCAAAGAAGACCGCAGACACAGTATAGTCTAGGTGGCCAAAGATTGCAAACCTCACTCGAGGAAAAAGATCTTGGGGTGAGTATAATACCGAGCACATCTCCTGAGGAGCACATCAATCAGATAACTGCTGCAGCGTACGGGTGTCTGGCAAACCTAAGGATAGCGTTCCGATACCTCAGTAAGGAATCGTTCAAGGCACTGTACACCATATACGTCAGGCCCATACTGGAGTATGCAGCACCTGTTTGGAATCCACACCTGGTCAAGCACGTTAAGAAATAAGAGAAGGGGCAAAAGTTTGCAACAAGACTAGTCCCAGAGCTAAGGGGACTGTCCTACGAAGAAAGGTTAAGGGAAATTGGCCTGACGACACTGGAGGACAAGAGGGTCAGGGGAGACATGATAAAGACATATAAAATACTGTTCGGAATAGACAAGGTGGTCAAAGATGGGATGTTCCAGAGATGGGACACAGAAACAAGGGGCCACAATTGGAAGTTGAAAACTCAGATGAGTCAAAGGGATGTTAGGAAGTATTTCTTAAGCCACAGAGTTTTCAGGCAGTGGAATAGCCTAGAAAGTGACGTAATGGAGGTGGGACCCATATATAGTTTTAAGACGAGGTTTGATAAAGCTCGTGGAGCTGGGAGAGAGAGGACCTAGTAGTAATCAGTGAAGAGGCGGGGCCAGGAGCTGTGAATCGACCCTTGCGACCACAAATAGGGGAGTACAAATAGGTGAGTACACTCTTCAGGTCGCTTGTTCTATCTAGGCTGGAATATTGCTGCACACTAACAGCACCTTTCAAGGCAGGTGAAATTGCTGACCTAGAAAATGTACAGAGAACCTTCACGGCGCGCATAACGGAGATAAAACACCTCAGTTACCGGGAACGCTTAAAACACCTCAACCTGTACTCCCTAGAACGCAGGTGGGAGAGATACATGAATATATACACTTTGAAAATCCTAGAGGGATTAGTACCAGACTTGCACACGAAAATCACTCCCTATGAAAGCAAAAGACTAGGCAGACGGTGCAACATCCCCCCAGTGAAGAGCAGGAGTGCCACTAGCACGATAACAGGCAGCACAATAAGTGTCAGGGGCCCAAGACTGTTCAACTGCCTCCCAGCATACATAAGGGGGATTACCAACAGATCCCTGGCTGTCTTCAAGCAGGCATTGGACAGACACCTAAAGTCAGTACCTGACCAACCGGGATGTGGTTCGTATGTTGGATTGCGTGCGGCCAGCAGCAACAGGCTAGTTGATCAGGCCCTGGTCCATCATGAAGCCTGGTCACAGACCGGGTCGAGGGGGGCGCTGATCCCCGGAACTTTCTCCAGGTATACTCCAGGTATACTCCAGGTATACTCCAGGTATACAAGCTCAACAAACACACAAGACGCAGCACATCGTACTCACACACGGAAACTCAAAAGAAACTAGAAGAACTTAGCATGAGAATGGAAGAGAGGATAGATATGGAAAGCAGGAAGTGGGAGGTGCATGTCAAAACAGCAGAAGCTAGGATACAGAGTTTAGAAGAGGAACTGAAAAATCTGAAACAGCATAAAGAACTAAAGAACATTTTGGGATTGACATCAGAGACTGCTACCTCAGCCACAAATAAGGGGACTGTAGGGAAAGAAGGGGCACAACTGCATGGAGATGCTCTATCAGAGGAGACTGTAGCAAATGAAAGAGCTAAGCTTTATGTGGAGGCCCTAACAGACAACAACAGAGCCCAAGGAAAGCCGAGAAGGGAAAATGACAGGCCACTGAGCCCAAGTACATTAGCCAGTGAAACTGATGAAAGGAAAGCTGCAGTGGAGGAAACCAAATTAAATGAGGGGATACACAGGGATATGCAGTGGGAGAATGAAAGGGTGAGGTCAGTCTTTGTGTATGGGCTCCAGGAAGTCGAAGGGGAAACATATGAAGCAAGAAAACAAGGGGAAAAAAAAGCAATTGAAAGCATCATGAAAGCAATAGGAGAAGACGATATGACCCAGCTGGAAAATTTTCGGAGAATAGGGGGGTTTGTAAAAAAAAGAACCCGGCCAGTGAGAGTGACCTTCAAGGCAGAAGCAACTCGGACCAGGATACTGCAGGAGAAAGCACGATTAAGGGACATGACGGCATACAGGAGGGTGTATCTCGACCGCGACAGAACACAAGAAGAAAGGAAGAAACTGAGAGAGATGGTACAAAGGCGAAAGGAGGAAAGAGAGGGGATGGAGAAGACAGACAGGAGATCCCAGACCCAGGAAGAAGATCTAATACAGCCTCCCTCACAACTTTCTATAGAAGCCTCCCAACCAGGTCAACCCCAGTGCAACCAAACACTCTAAATCAAAACACCCATGCCACATCCAATGCCCCCACCCACTACATTACAAACTTCACCCCCACAGCAACAACCCATAGTTCCTTACCAGGTCTCCCACTTCCCCAACCCCAATATACTTCCCAGACTACAGTCTCAGAAAAGAAGTTGAAGGTGTGGTATACAAATGCAGATGGAATAACAAACAAGTATGAGGAGTGGCACGAAAGAATCAAAGAGACATCCCCAGACATAATAGCACTCACAGAAACAAAACTCACCAGAATAATAACAGATTCAATCTTTCCATCCGGATATCAAATCTTCAGGAAAGACAGAGGGAGGAGAGGGGGAGGAGGAGTTGCACTGCTCATTAAAAACCAGTGGGGTTTTGAGAAAATGGAAGGAATGGATGGCATGGGCGAAAGGGACTACTTAGTAGGAACAATCCAGTCTGAGGGACATAAGGTGATAATTGCAGTAATGTACAACCCACCACAGAACTGCAGGAGGCCAAGAGAAGAATACGATGAGAGCAACAGAGCAATGATCAACACACTAGCCGAGGTGGCCAGGAGAGCACACATGGGGGGAGCAAAGTTACTAGTTGTGGGTGATTTCAATCACAAGGAGATTGACTGGGAAAACCTGGAGCCCCATGGGGGTCCCGAAACATGGAGAGCCAAGATGATGGATGTGGTACTGGAGAACCTCATGCATCAACATGTTAGAGACACTACCAGAGAGAGGAGAGAGATGAACCATCAAGGTTGGACCTTGTATTCACCATGAGTAGTTCGGACATCGAGGGTATCATGTATGAAAGGCCCCTGGGAGCTAGTGATCATGTGGTTCTGTGCTTCGACTACATAGTTGAGCTCCAAGTGGAGAGAGTAGCAGGAATAGGCTGGGAAAAACCAAACTACAAAAGGGGGAACTACTCAGGCATGAGGAACTTCCTTCAAGACATTCAGTGGGAGAGGGAACTGACAGGAAAACCAGTACAAGAAATGATGGACTATGTAGCAACAAAATGCAAGGAGGCAGAGGAGAGGTTTGTTCCCAAGGGAAACAGAAATAATGGGAAGAACAGAACGAGTCCTTGGTTCACCAAAGGTGTAGGGAGGCAAAAACTAGGTGTACTAGAGAATGGAAAAGGTACAGAAGACAGAGAACTCAGGAAAATAAAGAAATCAGCCGAAGAGCCAGAAACGAATATGCACAGATAAGAAGGGAGGCTCAGAGACAATATGAAAATGACATAGCATCAAAAGTAAAGACTGACCCGAAGCTGTTGTACAGCCACATCAGGAGGAAAACAACAGTCAAGGACCAGGTAATCAGACTGAGGAAGGGTGATGGGGAATTCACAAGAAACGACCGAGAGGTATGTCAGGAGCTCAACACAAGATTTAAAGAGGTATTTACAGTGGAAACCAGTAGGACTCCAAGAAATCAGAACAGGGGGGCACACCAGCAAGTGCTGGATGAGGTACATATAACCAAGGAGGAGGTGAAGAAGCTGCTATGCGAACTTGACACCTCAAAGGCGGTGGGACCAGACAACATCTCTCCATGGGTCCTTAAAGAGGGAGCAGAGATATTGTGTGAGCCATTAACAAAGATCTTCAACACATCATTTGAAACTGGGCAACTCCCTGAGGTATGGAAAATGGCAAATGTAGTCCCAATTTTTAAAAAGGGAGACAGACATGAGGCACTAAACTACAGACCTGTATCTCTAACGTGTATAGTATGCAAGGTCATGGAGAAGATCATCAGGAGGAGAGTGGTGGGGCACCTGGAAAGAAACAAGTGTATAATTGACAACCAGCACGGTTTCAGGGAAGGAAAATCCTGTGTCACAAACCTACTAGAGTTTTATGACAAGGTGACAGAAGTAAGACAAGAGAGAGAGGGGTGGATCGACTGCGTATTTTTGGACTGCAAGAAGGCTTTCGACACAGTTCCTCACAAGAGGTTACTGCAAAAGCTAGAGGACCAGGCACACATAACAGGAAAGGCACTGCAATGGATCAGAGAATATCTGACAGGGAGGAAACAACGAGTCATGGTACGCGACGAGGTGTCAGAGTGGGCGCCTGTGACAAGCGGGGTTCCACAGGGGTCAGTCCTAGGACCTGTGCTGTTCTTGGTATACGTGAACGACATAACGGAAGGGATAGACTCAGAAGTGTCCTTGTTTGCAGACGATGTGAAGTTAATGAGAAGAATCGAATCGGACGAGGATCAGGCAGGACTACAAAGAGATCTGGACAGGCTACAAGCCTGGTCCAGCAACTGGCTCCTTGAATTTAACCCTGCCAAATGCAAAGTCATGAAGATTGGGGAAGGGCAAAGAAGACCGCAGACACAATATAGTTTAGATGGCCAAAGACTGCAAACCTCACTAAAGGAAAAAGATCTGGGGGTGAGTATAACACCGAGCATATCTCCTGAGGCGCACATCAATCAGATAACTGCTGCAGCATACGGGCGCCTGGCAAACCTACGGATAGCGTTCCGATACCTCAGTAAGGATTCGTTTAAGACTCTGTACACCATCTACGTCAGGCCCATACTGGAGTATGCAGCACCAGTTTGGAATCCACACCTAGTCAAGCACGTCAAGAAATTAGAGAAAGTGCAAAGGTTTGCAACAAGACTAGTCCCAGAGCTACGGGGATTGTCCTATGAAGAAAGGTTGAGGGAAATCGGCCTGACGACACTGGAGGCCAGGAGGGTCAGGGGAGACATGATAACGACATATAAAATACTGCGCGGAATAGACGAGGTGGACAAAGACGGGATGTTCCAGAGATGGGACACAGACACAAGAGGTCACAATTGGAAGTTGAAGACTCAGATGAATCAAAGGGATGTTAGGAAGTATTTCTTCAGTCACAGAGTAGTCAGGCCATGGAATAGCCTAGAAAGTGATGTGGTGGAGGCAGGAACCATACATAGTTTTAAGGCGAGGTATGATAGAGCTCATGGGGCAGGGAGAGAGAGGACCTAGTAGCAATCAGCGAAGAGGCGGGGCCAGGAGCTGTGACTCGACCCCTGCAACCACAAATAGGTGAGTACAAATAGGTGAGTACAACCACACACACACAAATGTAAGAGAGAGAGAGAGAGAGAGAGGGAGACAGAGAGAGAGAGAGAGAGAGAGAGAGAGAGAGAGAGAGAGAGAGAGAGAGAGAGAGAGAGAGAGAGAGAGAGAGAGAGAGAGAGAGAGAGAGAGAGAGAGAGAGAGAGAGAGAGGGAGAGAGAGAGAGAGAGAGAGAGAGAGAGAGAGAGAGAGAGAGAGAGAGAGAGAGAGAGAGAGAGAGAGAGAGAGAGAGAGAGAGAGAGAGAGAGAGAGAGAGAGAGAGAGAGAGAGAGAGAGAGAGAGAGAGAGAGAGAGAGAGAGAGAGAGAGAGAGAGAGAAAGAGAGAGAGAGGACTCTAGTATGGAACACATTCGTACAGCATAATGATGTCAACGAGATAAAGTGTTGATCAAATGAAAATGCTGGCCCACAGATGGCTCCAACTTCATCCTGTTCCCTACTTGTATGTCTCATAACAATAAAAATGCTTTCAAATGAGCTGATGTAGGTAACAGCTCAGCTTAAGCAATTAAAGTTAGGGAATCCTTAACCTGTAAATAGCTTGTCAATAAAGCTAGGGATCCTTAACCTTAAATCAAACCCTAGTGAAAAAAAAAAAAAAAAAAGAAAGAGAGAGAGAGAGAGAGAGAGAGAGAGAGAGAGAGAGAGAGAGAGAGAGAGAGAGAGAGAGAGAGAGAGAGAGAGAGAGAGAGAGAGAGAGAGAGAGAGAGAGAGAGAGAGAGAGAGAGAGAGAGAGAGAGAGAGAGAGAGAGAGAGAGAGAGAAGAGAGAGAGAGAGAGAGAGAGAGAGAGAGAGAGAGAGAGAGAGAGAGAGAGAGAGAGAGAGAGAGAGAGAGAGGACAGTGAGAAAGAGAGAGAGAGAGAGGAGAGAAACTGAATAAAAGGGAAAGATGAAACGAAAATGGGATGATATGAATATAAGAAAGGAGGAACACTGCAGGAGACCAGTTGGCCCATGCTAAGCAGGTCTTTCTGAAACCCAAACCCACTAGCAAAAATATTCCCCCAACCCATTTTCAATGCTACCCAAGGGAGAGAATAAGAGAGACGAGAGGGAAGAAAGGTAAAAAGGATAGAGGATCCACGTAAGGAGAGAGAGAAGAGAACGGTGAAGAGAGAGAGATGAGGACCAGGTGAGGTTGCTGTGTTGTAATGGTAATTACAAGGGCTTTGTTAACCTTGAGACTGTAAGTTTTCAGTCCTCCAGTTTATATCCTGACTCAAGTTACCTTCCACTCAATATACTATGTAAGATGTCTTTTAACCGGCTCGTAGTAAATGTTAGTGTGCTTAATGTATTAGTATAAATGGCACGGAGAGAAAGAGAGAGATAGAGAGAGAGAGAGAGAGAGAGAGAGAGAGAGAGAGAGAGAGAGAGAGAGAGAGAGAGAGAGAGAGAGAGAGAGAGAGAGAGAGAGAGAGAGACTCATATACTGCTTAAAAAATGGAAACAGATATTTGATAACAGATTTATACGCTCTCCAAGTCATTCTACTTTAATCCATTCTCTCTAAATGACCAAACCGCCTCAACAACCCCTCTTCATCCCTCTGACTAATACTTTTAGTAACTCCACACCTCCTCCTAATTTCCACACTACGAATTCTCTGCATAATATTTACACCACACATTGCCCTTAGACACATCTCCACTGCCTCCAGCCCTCTCATTGCTGCAGCATTTACAACCCAAGCTTCACACCCATATAACAATGTTAATACCAGTATACTCTCGTACATTCCCTTCTTTGTCTCCATGGATAACGTTCTTTATCTCCACAGATACCTCACCGTACCACTCACCTTTTTTCCTTCATCAATTCTATGGTTAACCTCGTCCTTCATAAACCCATCGGCTGACAAGTCAACTCCTAAATATCTGACAACAATCACTTCTTCTATACTCCCTCCCTCCAATGTAATATCCAATTTTTCTTTATCTAAATCGTTTGATACCCTCATCACCTTACTCTTATCCATATTCACTTCCAACTTTCTACCTTTACACACCCTCCCAAACTTTAATCCCATCCCTCTCCCCAACACCCTAGTATTTACTTCTTTTACAACCCGATCTATAAATATGTGACAACCATGGTGACATTACACATCCCTGTCTAAGACCTACTTTTACTGGGAAGTAATCTCCCTCTCTCGTACACACCCTAACCTTAGACTATCTATTTTCATAAAAGCTCTTTACAGCAGTTAGTAACTTACTTCCTATTCCATACGATTGCAACATCTACCACATTGCTCTCCTATCCACTCTGTCATATATGTATATATGATAGAGTGGATAGATTTGGAAGGAATTACAGTAAAACGCGTGGTTACAAATATGAAGAATAAAATGCCAGAGTGAAAACAGGAAATAAAACCTGAGATCTTTCATGGGCTTACATACATATCTTCTTCTCAAAAAGTGTGTAAGCACATGAAAGAGCTCAGATTTTATTTTCTACTTTCAATGTGGTATTTTCACACACACACACACACACACACACACACACACACACACACACACATACACACACACACACACACACACACACACACACACACCACTGTTCCCTCTGCCACCAACCCCCATATCACAAACCTCACCCCAACAGCTGTCCCTTATGGGCATTCTGACCCCACCCCCATCAACACATACCCCACCTACACCACAGCCCCATATAGGCCCCCACCAAGGCTCTCCCTCCCCAACCCCTAATATACTTGCATGACCACAATGATAGAAAAGAAACTAAAGGTTTGGTACACAAATGCGGATGGAATAATGAATAAACATGAGGAGTGGAATGAAAGAATCAGTGAAAAATCCCCAGACATCATAGCAGTCACAGAAACAAAACTCGCTGAGATAATAACAGACACAATCTTCCCAACAGGATATCAGATCCTGAGGAAAGATAGAAGGAGTAGAGGGGAGGAGGCTTGTTACTGCTCATAAAACACCAATGGGGATTTGAGGAAATGGAAGGCATGGACATGATTGGAGAAAGAGACTACATTGTAGGTACAATTCAGTCCGGAGAACATAAAGTAGTCATTGGGAGTGATGTATAACCCACCACAGAACTGCAGGAGGCCAAGAGAGGGAGTACAGAAGAAAACAACAGGGTGATGGTGGACACACTGGCTAGGTGGCAAGAAGAGCTCACTCCGAGCAGAGCAAAGTTACTGGTAATGGGCGATTTCAACCACAGGGAGATCGACTGGGAAAACCTGGAGCCACATGGGGTCCCTGAAACATGGAGAGCAAAGATGATGGATGTGGTACTTGAAAACCTCATGCATCAACATGTCAGGGACACAACCAGAGAGAGAGGAGGATGAGCCAGCAAGACTGGATCTTGTGTTCACCCCTGAGCAGTTCAGACATCGAGGACATCACTTACGAGAGGTCCCCTTGAGCTAGCGGATCATGTGGTTCTGAGTTTTGACTATATAGTAGAGTTACAAGTGGAGAAGGTAACAGGAACTGAAGGACAGGCCAAACTATGGGGGGACTACACAGGTATGAGAAACTTCCTGCAGGAGGTTCAGTGGGACAGAGAAATGGTAGGAAAATCAGTAAACGAGATGATGGAATATGTGGCAACAAAGTGCAAGGAGGCAGAGGAAAGTTTTGTTCCCAAGGGAAACAGAAATAATAGGAAGACCAAGACGAGTCCTTGGTTTACCCTGAAGGTGTAGGGAGGCAAAAGCTAAGTGCAACAGAGAATGGAAAAGGTACAGGAGGCATAGGACCCAGGAAAACAAGGAGATTAGTAGAAGAGCCAGAAACGAGTATGCGCAGATAAGGAGGAGGCCCAGAGACAGTATGAAAACGACATAGCATCGAAAGTCAAATCTGACCCAGAAACTGCTGTATAGCCATTATTAGGAAGAAGACAACAGTCAAGGACCAGGTGATAAGGCTGAGGAAAGAAGGTGGGGAACTCACAAGAAACGATCAAGAGGTATGTGAGGAGCTCAACACGAGATTTAAGGAAGTATTTACAGTAAAGACAGGAAGGACTCTGGGGGACAGACCAGATGGGGACACCAACAAGGAATACACCAACAAGTGTTGGACGACATACATACAGATGAGGAGGAGGTGAAGAAACTGCTAAGGGACATCGATACCTCAAAGGCAATGGGACCGGACAACATCTCTCCATGGGTCCTTAGAGAGGAGCAGATATGTTGTGCGTACCACTTACCACAATCTTCAACACATCCCTGGAAACTGGGCAACCTACCTGAGGTATGGAAGACAGCAAATGTGGTTCCCATTTTCAAAAAAAAGGAGACAGAAAAGAGGCACTAAACTATAGACCTGTGTCATTGACGTGTATAGTATGCAAAATTATGGAGAAGATTATCAGGAGGAGAGTGGTGGAGCACCTGGAACGGAACAGGAGTATAAATGCCAACCAGCACGGATTCAGGAAGGCAAATCCTGTGTCACAAACCTTCTGGAGTTTTATGATAAAATAACAGAAGTAAGACAAGAGAGAGAGGGTGGGAGTTGATTGCATCTTCTTGGACTGCAAGAAGGCCTTTGACACAGTTCCTCACAAGAGATTAGTGCAGAAGCTAGAGCATCAGGTGCATATAACAGGAAGGGCACTGCAATGGATCAGAGAATACCTGACAGGGAGGCAACAACGAGTCATGGTACGTAATGATGTATCACAGTGGGCACCTGTGACGAGCGTGGGTCCCACAGGGGTCGGTCCTAGGACCAGTGCTATTTTTGGTATATGTGAACGACATGACGGAAGGGTTAGACTCAGAAGTGTCCCTGTTTGCAGATGATGTGAAGTTAATGAGGAGAATTAAATCTGATGAGGACCAGGCAGGACTTCAAAGAGACCTGGACAAACTGGACACCTGGTCCAGCAAATGGCTTCTCGAATTTAATCCTGCCAAATGCAAAGTCATGAAGATAGGGGAAGGGCACAGAAGACCACAGACAGAGTATAGGCTAGGTGGCCAAAGACTGCAAACCTCACTCAAGGAGAAAGATCTTGGGGTGAGTATAACACCGAGCATGTCTCCGGAAGCACACATCAATCAGATAACTGCTGCAGCATATGGGCGCCTGGCAAACCTGAGAACAGCATTCCGACACCTTAGTAAGGAATCATTCAAGACACTGTACACCGTGTATGTCAGGCCCATACTGGAGTATGCAGCACCTGTTTGGAACCCGCACTTGATAAAGCACGTCAAGAAACTAGAGAAAGTACAAAGGTTTGCAACAAGGTTAGTTCCAGGGAATGTCCTATGAAGAAAGATTAAGGGAAATCGGCCTGACGACACTGGAGGACAGGAGGGTCAGGGGAGACATGATAACGACATATAAAATGCTGCGTGGAATAGACAAGGTGGACAAGGACAGGATGTTCCAGGGAGGGGACACAGAAACAAGAGGCCACAATTGGAAGTTGAAGACACAAATGAGTCAGAGAGATAGTAGGAAGTATTTCTTCAGTCATAGAGTTGTAAGGCAGTGGAATAGCCTAGAAAATGACGTAGTGGAGGCAGGAACCATACACAGTTTTAAGACGAGGTTTGATAAAGCTCATGGAGCGGGGAGAGAGAGGGTCTAGTAGCAACCGGTGAAGAGGCGGGGCCAGGAGCTAGGACTCGACCCTGCAACAACAAATAGGTGAGTACAAATAGGTGAGTACACACACAGGCCCATACTGGAGTATGCAGCACCTGTTTGGAACCCTGCACTTGATAAAGCACGTCAAGAAACTAGAGAAAGTACAAAGGTTTGCATGACAAGGTTAGTTCCAGAGCTAAGGGAATGTCCTATGAAGAAAGATTAAGGGAAATCGGCCTGACGACACTGGAGGACAGGAGGGTCAGGGAGACATGATAACGACATATAAAATACTGCATGGAATAGACAAGGTGGACAAAGACAGGATGTTCCAGGGAGGGGACACAGAAACAAGAGGCCACAATTGGAAGTTGAAGACACAAA
>NW_027197316.1:32500-64045 GCF_038502225.1 Cherax quadricarinatus | reverse complement strand
TGCAAGAAAGGTATACAATACCGACAAGATGAAAGTTAAGACACATGTGCAACATCTGGATATGTTTATTGTAGACGTTTCGCCATCCAGTGGCTTTATCAATACAGATTCTTGGATATAATTAGAAGACAGTAGAACTGTATACAATAGACGAGGTAATCAGTCCCTCAGCCTTGGAGTGATGTTGAGAGCACCGTGGTAGTGAGGATTCTTCACCACCACGGTGCTCTCAACACCAGCTCCGAGGCTGAGGGACTGATTACCTCATCTCTTGTATATAATTCTACTGTCTTCTATTATGTCCTAGAATCTGTATTGATAAAGCCACTGGATGGCGTAACGTCTACAATAAACATATCCAGATGTTGCACATGTGTCTTAACTTTCATATCGATAACTTCTGAAACCCAAAAAAGCACAATTTCACAATACCGTGACTGGAACAATGGACAAATAACTCACTTATAAGGAGGGAGGAGTTTCAGTCCGATTTGGACCATTTACAAGCCGGACTACTACAACAACAACAACAACAACAACAACAACAACAACTATTACTACTACTACTACTACTACTACTACTACTACTACTACTACTACTACTACTACTACTACTACTACTATTACTACTACTACTACTACTATTACTACTACTACTACTACTAACAACAACAACAACAACAACAACAACAACAACAACAACAACAACAGCAACAACAACAACAACAACAATAATAATGATAAATTAGACACATGTGCAACTTTTATACCATTTTAATGTTCAACTCTTGGGTATATTTACTGAGGAAACGTTTCGCCACACAGTGGTTTCATCAGTCCATACAAAGGAGAATCTTGAAGAACAGGAGGAGAATGAGGTAATCAGTCCCTCAACCTTGAGTTGATGATTACCTCATTCTTCTCCTGTTCTTCAAGATTCTACTTTGTATGGACTGATGAAGCCACTGTGTGGCGAAACGTTTCCTCAGTAAAGATACCCAAGAGTTGCACATGTGCCTAATTTATCAACATGTCGGTTCTCTGAACCATTCATCTACAACAACAACAACAACAACAACAATAATAATAATAATAATAATAATAATAATAATAATAATAATAATAATAATAGTAATAATAATAATAATAATCATAATATCTTTATTTACTGCAAATACGTGTTATACAGGCTTAGCTGACATCAGTGATATACTACTATATAGAAAGCCGCTTATTATGCCGAGCATTTCGGGTAAATTAGGTCAGTTTTGTCCCAGGATGCGACCCACACCAGTCGACTAACTCCCAGGTACCCATTTTACTGATGGGTGAACATAGACAACCGGTGTAAGGAAACACGTCCAATATTTCCACCCCTTCACCGGGAATCGAACCCGGACACTCGCCGTGAGAAGCGACAGCTTTGGCCACCAGGCCACGTCGTAAGCTTCTCTCTCCCACACACGGGTTATTTGTGTAATAAAAACCCTTTTTGGCTTTGCTTCAAGTGTTCAAAAGAAAAGTTGTTTCTAGAGAGAAAAATTTAAGTGTGTAGTTGCCTGAGAGTTAATTCTGTTAACAAAATATTGAGTCATTTTCATTCCTGTTAAATCGCATAAAACATATTGTTGTCTATCTCATCTTAACGACTACAATATTTACGTCATCTTAACGACTACAATATTTATCTCATCTTAGCGACTACAATATTTATCTCATCTTAACGACTACAATATTTACGTCATCTTAGCGACTACAATATTTATCTCATCTTAGCGACTACAATATTTATCTCATCTTAGCGACTACAATATTTATCTCATCTTAGCGACTACAATATTTATCTCATCTTAGCGACTACAATATTTACGTCATCTTAGCGACTACAATATATACGTCATCTTAGCGACTACAATATTTACGTCATCTTAGCGACTACAATATTTACGTCATCTTAGCGACTACAATATTTACGTCATCTTAGCGACTACAATATATACGTCATCTTAGCGACTACAATATTTATCTCATCTTAGCGACTACAATATTTATCTCATCTTAGCGACTACAATATTTATCTCATCTTAGCGACTACAATATTTATCTCATCTTAGCGACTACAATATTTACCTATTAGCGACTATAATATTTGACAAATGATATATATGATGGCCAGGAGAGTCCTCGTTAAGGTACGTTTGTGTGCAGGATAATTTGTCAGTGCACTAAATTTACTAATAAAACACAGAGTCCTGGGAATCCATGTATAACTGGAGAATGCCTCTCCGTATTGGCTTCAAATTTTCAGCTCTGATCTATTTTCCGGAAAGCCAAGTAT
This sequence comes from Cherax quadricarinatus, assembly GCF_038502225.1. Taxonomy (NCBI): domain Eukaryota; kingdom Metazoa; phylum Arthropoda; class Malacostraca; order Decapoda; family Parastacidae; genus Cherax; species Cherax quadricarinatus. Next base: position 61,707 of record NW_027197316.1, on the reverse strand, counting down.
ACGCGCATTTTGGCCTTCATAAAGTCCAATTTACCAATATTGTTAAAGAAAGAGGATTATTTCTGTTCAATAATTAAAGAATTCTTCATCTTACCAGCTTCAAAATATTAATCCCAGCTTTAAAATACTAACCCCAGCTTCAAAATACTAACCACAGCTTCAAAATACTAACCACAGCTTCAAAATATTAACCCCAGCTTCAAAATATTAACCCAGCTTCAAAATATTAATCCCAGCTTCAAAATATTAACCCAGCTTCAAAATATTAATCCCAGCTTCAAAATATTAACCACAGCTTCAAAATATTAACCCAGCTTCAAAATATTAACCCAGCTTCAAAATATTAACCCCAGCTTCAAAATATTAACCCAGCTTCAAAATATTAATCCCATCTTCAAAATATTAACCCAGCTTCAAAATATTAATCCCAGCTTCAAAATATTAACCCCAGCTTCAAAATATTAACCCCAGCTTCAAAATATTAACCCCAGCTTCAAAATATTAATCCCAGCTTCAAAATATTAACCCAGCTTCAAAATATTAACGCAGCTTCAAAATATTAATCCAGCTTGAAAATATTAACCCAGCTTCAAAATATTAACCCCAGCTTCAAAATATTAATCCAAGCAACAAAATATTAATCCCAGCTTCAAAATATTAACCCAGCTTCAAAATATTAACTCCAGCTTCAAAATATTAATCCCAGCTTCAAAATATTAATCCCAGCTTCAAAATATTAACCCCAGCTTCAAAATATTAACCCCAGCTTCAAAATATTTATCCCAGCTTCAAAATATTAATCCCAGCTTCAAAATATTAACCCAGCTTCAAAATATTAACCCAGCTTCAAAATATTAATCCCAGCTTCAAAATATTAACCCAGCTTCAAAATATTAACCCAGCTTCAAAATATTAACCCAGCTTCAAAATATTAACCTCAGCTTCAAAATATTAATCCAGCTTCAAAATATTAACCCAGCTTCAAAATATTAACCCAGCTTCAAAATATTAATCCCAGCTTCAAAATATTAACCCAGCTTCAAAATATTAACCCAGCTTCAAAATATTAACCCAGCTTCAAAATATTAATCCCAGCTTCAAAATATTAACCCAGCTTCAAAATATTAACCCAGCTTCAAAATATTAACCCAGCTTCAAAATATTAACCCAGCTTCAAAATATTAACCCAGCTTCAAAATATTAACCCAGCTTCAAAATATTAATCCCAGCTTCAAATTATTAACCCAGCTTCAAAATATTAACCCAGCGTCAAAATATTGAACCCAGCTTCAAAATATTAATCCCAGCTTCAAAATATTAACCCAGCTTCAAAATATTAACCCCAGCTTCAAAATATTAATCCCAGCTTCAAAATATTAACCCAGCTTCAAAATATTAACCCAGCTTCAAAATATTAACCCAGCTTCAAAATATTAACCCCAGCTTCAAAATATTAATCCCAGCTTCAAAATATTAACCCAGCTTCAAAATATTAACCCAGCTTCAAAATATTAACCCAGCTTCAAAATATTAACCCCAGCTTCAAAATATTAATCCCAGCTTCAAAATATTAACCCAGCTTCAAAATATTAACCCCAGCTTCAAAATATTAATCCCAGCTTCAAAATATTAACCCAGCTTCAAAATATTAACCCAGCTTCAAAATATTAACCCAGCTTCAAAATATTAACCCAGCTTCAAAATATTAACCCCCGCTTCAAAATATTAATCCCAGCTTCAAAATATTAACCCAGCTTCAAAATATTAACCCAGCTTCAAAATATTAACCCAGCTTCAAAATATTAACCCCAGCTTCAAAATATTAATCCCAGCTTCAAAATACTAACCCCAGCTTGAAAATACTAACCACAGCTTCAAAATATTAATCCCAGCTTCAAAATATTAATCCCAGCTTCAAAATATTAACCCCAGCTTCAAAATATTAACCCCAGCTTCAAAATATTAACTCCAGCTTCAAAATATTAACGCAGATGCTTTTCATGAGGAGGACATATTATAGATTTAGACTATTTATGTGGATTTTTGAAATATTAATCAAATTCTTAATTAAAATGACTTGGAGTCGTCTGAGAACACCTCTTCCGGAAGGCTTCAAACTTTTTTTGTTAACGGTCATTATTTAAAAGCAAATTTGTCTTTTACTTCCTTCTATGTAACTTTTAAATTGCCAGTTTTACTAAATGAATTAACTACCATTTAATAAGCAGGGAATGCCTCTTCTGATCGGATTGAAACTGTTAAACGCTGGTGTATCTTAACTGGAAATATTTTTTGTACTAAATTTTGGTTATGGGATCTAGTGAATATTTTTTATTAAAGTCGACTTTTCCAATAAACCCAATATCAAATTATTTTTTTCTCTTAGAGGATTGTTGAGAATTTTAAATAGAATGAAGAAAATCGAGTAATGATGATTAAGACATATAAACAACGGTTGAGTATGTTTATTGTTTAAACGTTTCGCCTTCACAGCAGACTTCTTCAGTCAAATATAGAAGCAGCAGGTGTAATACACCTGCTGTCTTGTTTCCTGATAAATTTTACCAAACCTAACCTGTCTCCATCTCTCTCTCTCTCTCTCTCTCTCTCTCTCTCTCTCTCTCTCCCGTTATTTTCCATTCTTCACTTCATCACTAATCCAGACGGAGGATGAAGCAAACTTGATGAATTTGACAATTCCGCAGAAGCAAAACATTTTTCCCCTTGTTGAGAAGTAAAATTTATGCCAGTCATAGTGGAGTACGGAGAGTGTTTCCATGGCAACTATATTATCAAGGTTATTAAAACTGACGACAAGGCATAATTAACAATGTTCCCCAAGGCTCTTAATGAAGAGCAGGACCAGAATTAAACATGAGCATAAAAGATGTGATGATGAAGGGTAATGAAGTGGAGAAAGAAAAATGACAGAAAGGATGGAAATGGGTTCTCATTTTTCAACATTATTCTCATTATTTAAATCTTGTTTCTTGTGTTGCTTCCATTTGTTTTAGTGTAAATAAAAATTTCACCTATGTTATACTTATTATTGCCGTACTCTGCAGCCAGTATTATTCTTCTCGCAGAACTACAAGCAAAGCGTTTCCGTTTTCGTTAACTTTCGCTTGTGTTTATGTATGCTTATCTTACCTATTTTTTTGCATTGAGCTCCAGCTGTTGGACTCGCCTCTCAGTGTTTCCTTGGCTTGCTCAACACTGCATGCAACAATGCAACAACCAGCAACCAGCACAACAATCGCTAGACCCACAGGCATATGAAAAAAATCTAACTTGCATGGGAGCAATGGCTGGTCCCTCTCACGTCAATAACTTTGTCTTTGTCCACCTGGTCTGTGTCCCAGAGTTCTGTATTATTGAGATCGTGTGTCTGATGGTCCAAATTTGTTGAAGTTGAACCACATTGCATTTGGGGTTAGAACCCATGGCAAGTGAGTGGTTTTTCGACTCATAATAATATCTTAATTTCTACATGTACAAGTACAAGGTATACAGACCATAGCTGAAATCAATGACATACTACTGTATAGAAAGCCCCTTGTTATGCTGAGCATTTCCCGCAAATTAGATCAATTTTGTCCCAGGATGCGACCCGATGTTTTCACCCTTTGCAGAATTTAGCTAGCAAAAACTAGGGTAGTTTAAGGGAAGTTAGTTTAAGGGAGGTTAGGGGAGATTTATATGTAAGTTTTGGTCCAAAAATGTAAATCATATCATTTTCAATAAAAAAAATTAGATATCAATCTGTAAAATAAAAAAATTAAAAAGTTTAATTTTTATAGGCGTTCAGCCTATTCGGCAAGTTCGGCTTATTTATTACGACACACACACACACACACACACACACACACACACACACACACACGCACACACACATACACATACACACACACACACACATATATACACACACACATACACACATATATACATATATATACATATATATATATATACATATATATACATATACACACACATATATATATATATATATATATATATATATATATATATATATATATATATATATATATATATATATATATATATATATGTCGTGCCGAATAGGCAGAACTTGCGATCTTGGCTTAAATAGCAACGCTCATCTTGCCATATAGGACAAACGAAGATTTGTGTATGCAATAATTTCCCAAAAATCATTCTAAACCTAACAAAAAAATATATTTCACTGTGTTTGTTTAGCATTAAATTATTGTAAACAAATTTAAAATATATTTAGTTGGGTTAGGCTAAAATAAATTGCGCTTGTTATAAAAAGGTTAGGTAAGTTTTCTAAGTTGCTTTTGGTGCAAAATTAAAAATTTTTACAATAACATTAATGAAAAAATATATCTTTAAATGTACAAGAGAAAATTTTTGAAAGTACTTAATTTTAAATGAGTTCTTGCTAATTGACCAGTTTTATATATTCGGCACGACATTATATATATATATATATATATATATATATATATATATATATATATATATATATATATATATATATATATATATATATATAATATAATATATATATATATATATATATATATATATATATATATATATATATATATATATATATATATATATATATATATATATATATATATGTATGTATGTATGTGTGTGTGTGTGTGTGTGTGTGTGTGTGTGTGTGTGTGTGTGTGTGTGTGTGTGTGTGTGTGTGAAAAATAGAGAATTTTCAAGCGCCATCGTGACTTCTCACATTATCAATGAACCATAAAAATAAAAGGTTAACAGAAACACATATAAAGACGAGATTACACCTCGCTGTCACCCCACAACAACACCTGACATTTTAAGATGATGAAGGTAGATAGTCAGTAATCCTTGAAACACTGTTCATATTTTACCCAAAAATTTGTCTAATGTACCCTTAATTCTTCCCAAATTTTATTAATTATAAATGAATCCAATTTATATAAACCAAAAGAAATATTCATATTATTTTCAAAGCTACTTTTTATGAAAAATTACTCTATTATATTCCTGATATTTTCCTGATATAACTTTCTCAGCCTTTCTAAAATCAATTGGATGATTAAAATCTCTCACATAAATAAACAGAGCATTAGAATCTTGTCCACTTCTAATGCTATATTTATGTTGTTTTGACCTAAGTTCAAGACTTTTACCAGTTTGACCATAATAAACATTATCACATATTTGACAAGGAATCTTACAGACACATTCTTCAGCATTTTGGGGAGATATTTTATCAAAAGTTTTTAACTGTGTCAAGATTTTTAAATACAACTTTGATATTAAAAGTCTTAAGAAGAGAAGGCATATCAACCAAGTTTTCATGGTAAGGGAGAACCAACATATTTTTAGTTGAATAAGGCTGGTTGTCAATTTTTGGATTGTAAAAAGCACTTATGACTATTTTAAACGATTTATCAATAAAATTTCTTGGGCATTTTAGATCATTAGCTATTTCATAAATTTTGGAGATTTTTTCATCTATGAACTCTGGACTACAAATGCATAAACTCTAAAAAACATTGATGAGAAAACCGACAGTTTAACTCTATCTTGATGTGAAGAATAATAGTGTACATAGGAACAGTTATTTGTTGGTTTTCTTTAAATTTTAAATTTAAAATCATGGTTATCCTTAATAATTAAAACATCTAGGAAATTAAATGAGTTATTATCTTCGAACTCAACAGTAAAATTTATAGAATGGGCTAAGCTGCTTAATTTAACAAGGAAATGGTTTATATCTACGTAGTGAGCAAATCTGCAGGTCATATGAGCACTGAGTATAAAGGGGCCACAAAACTTCATCAAACAATGAGTAGTCTTGCAGGACACAAGTAGTCTTAATGCGTTGAAGTAAGATTTTTCTTTCTTTTCACGTATATCTGACAGTTTAACATTTACACAGAGACGATCACAACTAAACAGTGCTCAATCATGAGGTAAATTTGTTGAAAACCACGTCCTTGAATGTCAACTTATGTAGAAATATAGAAATAGAGAGTAAGTGAATCTATGTATATCATGATAATAAAAGAATAAAGAAGATACTAGATATATTAAGTAAATATCTTAAATTGGCTTGTAATAGTTAAAACTGATCATATAACAGAATTGTAAAGAATTTATTCTACTCTAAACCAGTTAATCTTTTTGATACCTAGTTTCTTCCTGTATGTTTTTCCATATTTTCTTCATCTACCGTACTCAAGATACCAACCAGACAGAAAATAAATCACCTATTTCATCAGCAAGATTTAAATTCATTTAGTTTTGTCAAGGCGAGAGGTAATAGTGTCTTATTCCAGCTGCAAACGGTCACTGACCTATCCCTTCTGCACTGTGTAAAAAAATCTGTTTAAAAGTGACATTCTGGTTTGAATACAGTAATGAAATTTCTGGCATATCATACCACGAATTTTTGGCATAGTTGCGATTTTATTCTCGCTTTTGGGTGCCCTGTATAAAAATATATATAGCAACACTTTTATCTTAACTCATGTGAATCGTTTATGTATATATGTAGATTATTATAAAAACAGACTTGGGTAAACATTGGGGCTAATCCCAATGTGACTGGAAGCATTTTGCCCTAGGAAAGAATTTCGCGTTTCCGAAAGAAACTAGGTACCAAGGTCGTCGAAATTACTAGAGACCCAATGCTTTTCTAGCGTCTTAATGTGGTGATCCACAGAGAAATTCCTGCATCCTTGGTAAATTAGGATCCACAGAGCTATATATAATTTACATAATTATAAAATTAAATTTATATATTGTATATAAATTAATTTATATAATTAAGATACATTAGTATTTAGCGACTGAAGCCGATCAGAGAAGACATTCTCCAGTTACTGCATGCAAATTAATTTATTAAATGAAATAAGCCAATTTATTCAAAACACTTTAACGTTATTGTAAAACTTTTCTTCTGGTAGCGTTTAAGTTCACTTTCAGTGATATTTTAGCGGATTAAAGCAGACGTTTTACATCATTTATCATTCGGAATCCACTGATTCCTTAAAAATGACTATTTGAAAAGTGGAAATTTTTGGCTCCATTCAGATCATAAGACACGTAAGCTATTAAAGATTGATGCTATTCAAATGAAGAAGAAGGCAAAGTTATTCTGTAAAAAATGGATGAAAATAAAATTTCCAAACTGTCATGCACTCACTGCAACAACATTCCCATCCTTATTTTAAACTTCATTCACAAGTGTTAAAAATTTGAAGCCAGAGGAAGCCTTATCAAGTTACACCCTGGAAAATATGTGGAAAATAATTATATATATATATATATATATACATATATATATATATATATATATATATATATATATATAATAAATTCTACCCAAATTCTATTAAGTATAAATGGATCTCATTTATATAAACCACAGGAAATATTCATATTATTGTCAAAACTGCTTTTTATGAAACAAGATTCAATTATATTCCTGTCGACCATGGACTTGCTTGATACTACTTTCTCAACTTTTTGAAAATCAATTGGATGGTTAAAATCTCTTACATGAATAAATAGAGCATCTATATATATCTATATAATATATATATATATATATATATATATATATATATATATATATATATATATATATACATATATATATATATATATATATATATATATATATATATATATATATATATATATATATATATATATATATATATATATATATATATATATATATATATATATATATGGTATAAACCTTGGTAATAAATACCGACAAGTTGGTTTAGAAAGACACGTAAGCAAACACTATAACATATTTATTAGAAAACGTTTCGGTCCTGGGACCTTGATCACTTCTAACATACAGAGGTAGAAAGACATTATATATATAGGCGGAGAGTGAGATGTGACGCACGTGACCTGAGGAATGTCATAAGAACATAAGAATGGAGGTTTTTTTTTTTTATTATCACACCGGCCGATTCCCACCAAGGCAGGGTGGCCCGAAAAAGAAAAACTTTCACCATCATTCACTCCATCACTGTCTTGCCAGAAGGGTGCTTTACACTACAGTTTTTAAACTGCAACATTAACACCCCTCCTTCAGAGTGCAGGCACTGTACTTCCCATCTCCAGGACTCAAGTCCGGCCTGCCGGTTTCCCTGAATCCCTTCATAAATGTTACTTTGCTCACACTCCAACAGCACGTCAAGTATTAAAAACCATTTGTCTCCATTCACTCCTATCAAACACGCTCACGCATGCCTGCTGGAAGTCCAAGCCCCTCGCACACAAAACCTCCTTTACCCCCTCCCTCCAACCCTTCCTAGGCCGACCCCTACCCCGCCTTCCTTCCACTACAGACTGATACACTCTTGAAGTCATTCTGTTTCGCTCCATTCTCTCTACATGTCCGAACCACCTCAACAACCCTTCCTCAGCCCTCTGGACAACAGTTTTGGTAATCCCGCACCTCCTCCTAACTTCCAAACTACGAATTCTCTGCATTATATTCACACCACACATTGCCCTCAGACATGACATCTCCACTGCCTCCAGCCTTCTCCTCGCTGCAACATTCATCACCCACGCTTCACACCCATATAAGAGCGTTGGTAAAACTATACTCTCATACATTCCCCTCTTTGCCTCCAAGGACAAAGTTCTTTGTCTCCACAGACTCCTAAGTGCACCACTCACTCTTTTTCCCTCATCAATTCTATGATTCACCTCATCTTTCATAGACCCATCCGCTGACACGTCCACTCCCAAATATCTGAATACGTTCACCTCCTCCATACTCTCTCCCTCCAATCTGATATTCAATCTTTCATCACCTAATCTTTTTGTTATCCTCATAACCTTACTCTTTCCTGTATTCACCTTTAATTTTCTTCTTTTGCACACCCTACCAAATTCATCCACCAATCTCTGCAACTTCTCTTCAGAATCTCCCAAGAGCACAGTGTCATCAGCAAAGAGCAGCTGTGACAACTCCCACTTTGTGTGTGATTCTTTATCTTTTAACTCCACGCCTCTTGCCAAGACCCTCGCATTTACTTCTCTTACAACCCCATCTATAAATATATTAAACAACCACGGTGACATCACACATCCTTGTCTAAGGCCTACTTTTACTGGGAAAAAATTTCCCTCTTTCCTACATACTCTAACTTGAGCCTCACTATCCTCGTAAAAACTCTTCACTGCTTTCAGTAACCTACCTCCTACACCATACACTTGCAACATCTGCCACATTGCCCCCCTATCCACCCTGTCATACGCCTTTTCCAAATCCATAAATGCCACAAAGACCTCTTTAGCCTTATCTAAATACTGTTCACTTATATGTTTCACTGTAAACACCTGGTCCACACACCCCCTACCTTTCCTAAAGCCTCCTTGTTCATCTGCTATCCTATTCTCCGTCTTACTCTTAATTCTTTCAATTATAACTCTACCATACACTTTACCAGGTACACTCAACAGACTTATCCCCCTATAATTTTTGCACTCTCTTTTATCCCCTTTGCCTTTATACAAAGGAACTATGCATGCTCTCTGCCAATCCCTAGGTACCTTACCCTCTTCCATACATTTATTAAACAATTGCACCAACCACTCCAAAACTATATCCCCACCTGCTTTTAACATTTCTATCTTTATCCCATCAATCCCGGCTGCCTTACCCCCTTTCATTTTACCTACTGCCTCACGAACTTCCCCCACACTCACAACTGGCTCTTCCTCACTCCTACAAGATGTTATTCCTCCTTGCCCTATACACGAAATCACAGCTTCCCTATCTTCATCAACATTTAACAATTCCTCAAAATATTCCTTCCATCTTCCCAATACCTCTAACTCTCCATTTAATAACTCTCCTCTCCTATTTTTAACTGACAAATCCATTTGTTCTCTAGGCTTTCTTAACTTGTTAATCTCACTCCAAAACTTTTTCTTATTTTCAACAAAATTTGTTGATAACATCTCACCCACTCTCTCATTTGCTCTCTTTTTACATTGCTTCACCACTCTCTTAACCTCTCTCTTTTTCTCCATATACTCTTCCCTCCTTGCATCACTTCTACTTTGTAAAAACTTCTCATATGCTAACTTTTTCTCCCTTACTACTCTCTTTACATCATCATTCCACCAATCGCTCCTCTTCCCTCCTGCACCCACTTTCCTGTAACCACAAACTTCTGCTGAACACTCTAACACTACATTTTTAAACCTACCCCATACCTCTTCGACCCCATTGCCTATGCTCTCATTAGCCCATCTATCCTCCAATAGCTGTTTATATCTTACCCTAACTGCCTCCTCTTTTAGTTTATAAACCTTCACCTCTCTCTTCCCTGATGCTTCTATTCTCCTTGTATCCCATCTACCTTTTACTCTCAGTGTAGCTACAACTAGAAAGTGATCTGATATATCTGTGGCCCCTCTATAAACATGTACATCCTGAAGTCTACTCAACAGTCTTTTATCTACCAATACATAATCCAACAAACTACTGTCATTTCGCCCTACATCATATCGTGTATACTTATTTATCCTCTTTTTCTTAAAATATGTATTACCTATAACTAAACCCCTTTCTATACAAAGTTCAATCAAAGGGCTCCCATTATCATTTACACCTGGCACCCCAAACTTACCTACCACACCCTCTCTAAAAGTTTCTCCTACTTTAGCATTCAAGTCCCCTACCACAATTACTCTCTCACTTGGTTCAAAGGCTCCTATACATTCACTTAACATCTCCCAAAATCTCTCTCTCTCCTCTGCATTCCTCTCTTCTCCAGGTGCATACACGCTTATTATGACCCACTTCTCGCATCCAACCTTTACTTTAATCCACATAATTCTTGAATTTACACATTCATATTCTCTTTTCTCCTTCCATAACTGATCATTTAACATTACTGCTACCCCTTCCTTTGCTCTAACTCTCTCAGATACTCCAGATTTAATCCCATTTATTTCCCCCCACTGAAACTCTCCTACCCCCTTCAGCTTTGTTTCGCTTAGGGCCAGGACATCCAACTTCTTTTCATTCATAACATCAGCAATCATCTGTTTCTTGTCATCCGCACTACATCCACGCACATTTAAGCAACCCAGTTTTATAAAGTTTTTCTTCTTCTCTTTTTTAGTAATTGTATACAGGAGAAGGGGTTACTAGCCCATTGCTCCCGGCATTTTAGTCGCCTCATACGACACGCATGGCTTACGGAGGAAAGATTCTTTTCCACTTCCCCATGGACAATAGAAGAAATAAAAAAGAACAAGAGCTATTTAGAAAAAGGAGAAAAACCTAGATGTATGTATATATATATATGCATGTGCGTGTCTGTGAAGTGTGACCAAAGTGTTAGTAGGAGTAGCAAGATATCCCTGTTATCTTAGCGTGTTTATGAGACAGAAAAAGAAACCAGCAATCCTACCATCATGCAAAACAATTACAGGTTTTTGTTTCACAGTCATCTGGCAGGACGGTAGTACTTCCCTGGGTGGTTGCTGTCTACCAACCTACTACTTTTTTTATTACACATTGGCCAGTTCCCACCAAGGCAGGGCGGCCCGAAAAAGAAAAACTTTCATCATTTACTCCATCACTGTCTTGCCAGAGGGGTGCTTTACACTACTGTTATGAAACTGCAACATTAACACCCCTCCTTCAGAGTGCAGGCACTGTACTTCCCATCTCCAGGACTCAAGTCCGGCCTGCCGGTTTCCCTGAACCCCTTCATAAATGTTACTTTGCTCACACTCCAACAGCACGTCAAGTATTAAAAACCATTTGTCTCCATTCACTCCTATCAAACACGCTCATGCATACCTGCTGGAAGTCCAAGCCCCTCGCACACAAAACCTCCTTTACCCCCTCTCTCCAACCTTTCCTAGGCCGACCCCTACCCCGCCTTCCTTCCACTACAGACTGATACACTCTTGAAGTCATTCTGTTTCGCTCCATTCTCTCTACATGTCCGAACCACCTCAACAACCCTTCCTCAGCCCTCTGGACAACAGTTTTGGTAATCCCGCACCTCCTCCTAACTTCCAAACTACGAATTCTCTGCATTATATTCACACCACACATTGCCCTCAGACATGACATCTCCACTGCCTCCAGCCTTCTCCTCGCTGCAACATTCATCACCCATGCTTCACACCCATATAAGAGCGTTGGTAAAACTATACTCTCATACATTCCCCTCTTTGCCTCCAAGGACAAAGTTCTTTGTCTCCACAGACTCCTAAGTGCACCACTCACTCTTTTTCCCTCATCAATTCTATGATTCACCTCATCTTTCATAGACCCATCCGCTGACACGTCCACTCCCAAATATCTGAATACATTCACCTCCTCCATACTCTCTCCCTCCAATCTGATATTCAATCTTTCATCACCTAATCTTTTTGTTATCCTCATAACCTTACTCTTTCCTGTATTCACCTTTAATTTTCTTCTTTTGCACACCCTACCAAATTCATCCACCAATCTCTGCAACTTCTCTTCAGAATCTCCCAAGAGCACAGTGTCATCAGCAAAGAGCAGCTGTGACAACTCCCACTTTGTGTGTGATTCTTTATCTTTTAACTCCACGCCTCTTGTCAAGACCCTCGCATTTACTTCTCTTACAACCCCATCTATAAATATATTAAACAACCACGGTGACATCACACATCCTTGTCTAAGGCCTACTTTTACTGGGAAATAATTTCCCTCTTTCCTACATACTCTAACTTGAGCCTCACTATCCTCGTAAAAACTCTTCACTGCTTTCAGTAACCTACCTCCTACACCATACACTTGCAACATCTGCCACATTGCCCCCCTATCCACCCTGTCATACGCCTTTTCCAAATCCATAAATGCCACAAAGACCTCTTTAGCCTTATCTAAATACTGTTCACTTATATGTTTCACTGTAAACACCTGGTCCACACACCCCCTACCTTTCCTAAAGCCTCCTTGTTCATCTGCTATCCTATTCTCCGTCTTACTCTTAATTCTTTCAATAATAACTCTACCATACACTTTACCAGGTATACTCAGCAGACTTATCCCCCTATAATTTTTGCACTCTCTTTTATCCCCTTTGCCTTTATACAAAGGAACTATGCATGCTCTCTGCCAATCCCTAGGTACCTTACCCTCTTCCATACATTTATTAAATAATTGCACCAACCACTCCAAAACTATATCCCCACCTGCTTTTAACATTTCTATCTTTATCCCATCAATCCCGGCTGCCTTACCCCCTTTCATTTTACCTACTGCCTCACGAACTTCCCCCACACTCACAACTGGCTCTTCCTCACTCCTACAAGATGTTATTCCTCCTTGCCCTATACACGAAATCACAGCTTCCCTATCTTCATCAACATTTAACAATTCCTCAAAATATTCCCTCCATCTTCCCAATACCTCTAACTCTCCATTTAATAACTCTCCTCTCCTATTTTTAACTGACAAATCCATTTGTTCTCTAGGCTTTCTTAACTTGTTAATCTCACTCCAAAACTTTTTCTTATTTTCAACAAAATTTGTTGATAACATCTCACCCACTCTCTCATTTGCTCTCTTTTTACATTGCTTCACCACTCTCTTAACCTCTCTCTTTTTCTCCATATACTCTTCCCTCCTTGCATCACTTCTACTTTGTAAAAACTTCTCATATGCTAACTTTTTCTCCCTTACTACTCTCTTTACATCATCATTCCACCAATCGCTCCTCTTCCCTCCCGCACCCACTTTCCTGTAACCACAAACTTCTGCTGAACACTCTAACACTACATTTTTAAACCTACCCCATACCTCTTCGACCCCATTGCCTATGCTCTCATTAGCCCATCTATCCTCCAATAGCTGTTTATATCTTACCCTAACTGCCTCCTCTTTTAGTTTATAAACCTTCACCTCTCTCTTCCCTGATGCTTCTATTCTCCTTGTATCCCATCTACCTTTTACTCTCAGTGTAGCTACAACTAGAAAGTGATCTGATATATCTGTGGCCCCTCTATAAACATGTACATCCTGAAGTCTACTCAACAGTCTTTTATCTACCAATACATAATCCAACAAACTACTGTCATTTCGCCCTACATCATATCTTGTATACTTATTTATCCTCTTTTTCTTAAAATATGTATTACCTATAACTAAACCCCTTTCTATACAAAGTTCAATCAAAGGGCTCCCATTATCATTTACACCTGGCACCCCAAACTTACCTACCACACCCTCTCTAAAAGTTTCTCCTACTTTAGCATTCAGGTCCCCTACCACAATTACTCTCTCACTTGGTTCAAAGGCTCCTATACATTCACTTAACATCTCCCAAAATCTCTCTCTCTCCTCTGCATTCCTCTCTTCTCCAGGTGCATACACGCTTATTATGACCCACTTCTCGCATCCAACCTTTACTTTAATCCACATAATTCTTGAATTTACACATTCATATTCTCTTTTCTCCTTCCATAACTGATCATTTAACATTACTGCTACCCCTTCCTTTGCTCTAACTCTCTCAGATACTCCAGATTTAATCCCATTTATTTCCCCCCACTGAAACTCTCCTACCCCCTTCAGCTTTGTTTCGCTTAGGGCCAGGACATCCAACTTCTTTTCATTCATAACATCAGCAATCATCTGTTTCTTGTCATCCGCACTACATCCACGCACATTTAAGCATCCCAGTTTTATAAAGTTTTTCTTCTTCTCTTTTTTAGTAAGTGTCTACAGGAGAAGGGGTTACTAGCCCATTGCTCCCGGCATTTTAGTCGCCTCATACGACACGCATGGCTTACGGAGGAAAGATTCTTTTCCACTTCCCCATGGACAATAGAAGAAATAAAGAAGAACAAGAACTATTTAGAAAAAGGAGAAAAACCTAGATGTATGTATATATATATGCATGTGCGTGTCTGTGAAGTGTGACCAAAGTGTTAGTAGGAGTAGCAAGATATCCCTGTTATCTAGCGTGTTTATGAGACAGAAAAAGAAACCAGCAATCCTACCATCATGCAAAACAGTTACAGGTTTCTGTTTCACAGTCATCTGGCAGGACGGTAGTACTTCCCTGGGTGGTTGCTGTCTACCAACTACTTGTGACAATGTCTTCAACTGCTGCACATTGCCTCTAGATCCAGTATATAAGTGTCCACCTTTACTCCTCTGAATTATGTGGAAAAACATTCTACACAAGTGATATACCTCACCAGTAAAGTTACCCAGGTGTTGCATATGTGTTTAATCATCAACATGTTGGTATTGCACCGTTACTATAATAGTGATTTCTTAATGTGTTTGCACCGCGAGCTACAGTGTAAGTAGACTAGCGGATTATATAACTCAGTATATACAGAGAACGATTGCATCCAGCAGGATTCGAAGCTACGTTAGGGAGGCTGGCAAGGCTCCCCCAAGTGACGCTCTAGACCACTCTTCCAAGGTCTAGAGCAGGGGTAGGGAAACTTTTTATGTTGGAAGGTGGAAAACCACATTATAGTTGTAATCTAATACGGCTGCATTCAAGAAATTTTAATTAGATATACTGCTAAATGTTGGTTATTATGTGAAAAAGCTTATTATTGTATAACAGTTTCAAGAAAAATTCTGATTCTGATTCATTCAGAAGGCCGCACGTTCCGCCCCGCTGGTCTAGAGCATCACTTGCCAGCCTCCCTGATGTGGCTTCGAATCCTGCGGAGGGCGATCTGTCTCTGTATATACCCGAATGTTTCTGCATGGAGCACTGATAACTCAGTATATATAAGAGTCTAAACAGTATTCTAGGAACTGAAGTATTCTTATAATTAGCCTTAATGATCCTCGTGTAGACTATGTACTATAAGCAGCCTTAATGATCCTCGTGTAGACTATGTACTATAAGTAGCCTTAATGATCCTCGTGTAGACTATGTACTATAAGCAGCCTTAATGATCCTCGTGTAGACTATGTACTATAAACAGCTTTAATGATCCTCGTGTAGACTATGTACTATAAGCAGCCTTAATGATCCTCGTGTAGACTATGTACTATAAGCAGCCTTAATGATCCTCGTGTAGACGATGAACTATAAGCAGCCTTAATGATCCTCGTGTAGACTATGTACTATAAACAGCCTTAATGATCCTCGTGTAGACTATGTACTATAAGCAGCCTTAATGATCCTCGTGTAGACTATGTACTATAAGCAGCCTTAATGATCCTCGTGTAGACGATGTACTATAAACAGCCTTAATGATCCTCGTGTAGACTATGTACTATAAGCAGCCTTAATGATCCTCGTGTAGACTATGTACTATAAACAGCCTTAATGATCCTCGTGTAGACTATGTACTATAAGCAGCCTTAATGATCCTCGTGTAGACTATGTACTATAAGCAGCCTTAATGATCCTCGTGTAGACGATGTACTATAAGCAGCCTTAATGATCCTCGTGTAGACTATGTACTATAAACAGCCTTAATGATCCTCGTGTAGACTATGTACTATAAGCAGCCTTAATGATCCTCGTGTAGACTATGTACTATAAGCAGCCTTAATGATCCTCGTGTAGACTATGTACTATAAGCAGCCTTAATGATCCTCGTGTAGACTATGTACTATAAGCAGCCTTAATGATCCTCGTGTAGACGATGTACTATAAACAGCCTTAATGATCCTCGTGTAGACTATGTACTATAAACAGCCTTAATGATCCTCGTGTAGACGATGTACTATAAACAGCCTTAATGATCCTCGTGTAGACGATGTACTATAAACAGCCTTAATGATCCTCGTGTAGACGATGTACTACAAACAGCCTTAATGATCCTCGTGTAGACGATGTACTATAAACAGCCTTAATGATCCTCGTGTAGACTATGTACTATAAACAGCCTTAATGATCCTCGTGTAGACTATGTACTATAAACAGCCTTAATGATCCTCGTGTAGACTATGTACTATAAGCAGCCTTAATGATCCTCGTGTAGACGATGTACTATAAACAACCTTAATGATCCTCGTGTAGACGATGTACTATAAACAGCCTTAATGATCCTCGTGTAGACTATGTACTATAAGCAGCCTTAATGATCCTCGTGTAGACGATGTACTATAAACATCCTTAATGATCCTCGTGTAGACGATGTACTATAAACAGCCTTAATGATCCTCGTGTAGACGATGTACTATAAACAGCCTTAATGATCCTCGTGTAGACGATGTACTATAAACAGCCTTAATGATCCTCGTGTAGACGATGTACTATAAGCAGCCTCGTGTAGACGATGTACTATATGCAGCCTTAATGATCCTCGTGTAGACGATGTACTATAAACAGCCTTAATGATCCTCGTGCAGACGATGTACTATAAACAGCCTTAATGATCCTCGTGCAGACGATGTACTATAAACAGCCTTAATGATCCTCGTGTAGACTATGTACTATAAACAGCCTTAATGATCCTCGTGTAGACGATGTACTATAAACAGCCTTAATGATCCTCGTGTAGACGATGTACTATAAACAGCCTTAATGATCCTCGTGTAGACGATGTACTATAAACAGCCTTAATGATCCTCGTGTAGACGATGTACTATAAACAGCCTTAATGATCCTCGTGTAGACTATGTACTATAAACAGCCTTAATGATCCTCGTGTAGACTATGTACTATAAACAGCCTTAATGATCCTCGTGTAGACTATGTACTATAAGCAGCCTTAATGATCCTCGTGTAGACGATGTACTATAAACAACCTTAATGATCCTCGTGTAGACGATGTACTATAAACAGCCTTAATGATCCTCGTGTAGACTATGTACTATAAGCAGCCTTAATGATCCTCGTGTAGACGATGTACTATAAACATCCTTAATGATCCTCGTGTAGACGATGTACTATAAACAGCCTTAATGATCCTCGTGTAGACGATGTACTATAAACAGCCTTAATGATCCTCGTGTAGACTATGTACTATAAGCAGCCTTAATGATCCTCGTGTAGACGATGTACTATAAACAGCCTTAATGATCCTCGTGTAGACTATGTACTATAAGCAGCCTTAATGATCCTCGTGTAGACGATGTACTATAAGCAGCCTTAATGATCCTCGTGTAGACTATGTACTATAAGCAGCCTTAATGATCCTCGTGTAGACGATGTACTATAAACAGCCTTAATGATCTTCGTGTAGACGATGTACTATAAACAGCCTTAATGATCCTCGTGTAGACGATGTACTATAAGCAGCCTCGTGTAGACGATGTACTATATGCAGCCTTAATGATCCTCGTGTAGACGATGTACTATAAACAGCCTTAATGATCCTCGTGTAGACGATGTACTATAAGCAGCCTCGTGTCGACGATGTACTATAAGCAGCCTTAATGATCCTCGTGTAGACGATGTACTATAAACAGCCTTAATGATCCTCGTGTAGACTATGTACTATAAGCAGCCTTAATGATCCTCGTGTAGACGATGTACTATAAGCAGCCTTAATGATCCTCGTGTAGACGATGTACTATAAACAGCCTTAATGATCCTCGTGTAGACTATGTACTATAAGCAGCCTTAATGATCCTCGTGTAGACGATGTACTATAAGCAGCCTTAATGATCCTCGTGTAGACTATGTACTATAAGCAGCCTTAATGATCCTCGTGTAGACGATGTACTATAAACAGCCTTAATGATCCTCGTGTAGACGATGTACTATAAACAGCCTTAATGATCCTCGTGTAGACTATGTACTATAAACAGCCTTAATGATCCTCGTGTAGACGATGTACTATAAACAGCCTTAATGATCCTCGTGTAGACGATGTACTATAAACAGCCTTAATGATCCTCGTGTAGACGATGTACTATAAGCAGCCTCGTGTAGACGATGTACTATAAGCAGCCTTAATGATCCTCGTGTAGACGATGTACTATAAACAGCCTTAATGATCCTCGTGTAGACTATGTACTATAAGCAGCCTTAATGATCCTCGTGTTGACGATGTACTATAAGCAGCCTTAATGATCCTCGTGTAGACTATGTACTATAAACAGCCTTAATGATCCTCGTGTAGACGATGTACTATAAACAGCCTTAATGATCCTCGTGTAGACTATGTACTTTAAGGTCAGTGAAGCGGTCAACTAAATCTCTCCTTCAACATATAAATATTTGCGGTGACGTAATGTTTATGTGAACATCAGCGTTTGTTTACTACGGTATTTCTGAAGCGATGCTGCAGTGTTGCTGCTGCGGTGGTGCTACTACAGTGGTGCTGAGTGCTGCTGCGGTGATGCTGATGAGGTTCTTAGCGGTACTGCGGTGGTGCTGCAGGTGCTGATGCAATGGTGCTCGAGTGGTGCTTCACTGGTGCTACGAATGGGCTCCGGTGGTGCTGATAAGGTGCTTTTGTTGAACAGCAGTAGTGCCTCAGTGGTTTTGTTGAATAGCAGTAGTGCCTCAGTGGTTTTGTTGAACAGCAGTAGTGCCTCAGTGGTTTTGTTGAACAGCAGTAGTGCCTCAGTGGTTTTGTTGAACAGCAGTAGTGCCTCAGTGGTTTTGTTGAACAGCAGTAGTGCCTCAGTGGTTTTGTTGAACAGCAGTAGTGCCTCAGTGGTTTTGTTGAACAGCAGTAGTGCCTCAGTGGTTTTGTTGAACAGCAGTAGTGCCTCAGTGGTTATGTTGATCAGCAGTAGTGCCTCAGTGGTTTTGTTGAACAGCAGTAGTGCCTCAGTGGTTATGTTGATCAGCAGTAGTGCCTCAGTGGTTATGTTGATCAGCAGTAGTGCCTCAGTGGTTTTCTAGTGTGCAGTTGTGGTGTGCTGTTGTGTTCAGTGATGCTGCACTGATGTAATGATGGTGCTTCAGCGGTACTTTGCTGTTGCTGCAGTGGTGTTACAGAGGCTTTCTCAGTGGTGCTTTCGTGGTACTCATTGGTACTGCGGTGATGACGCAGGAGTGCTGCAGTGGTGCTGCTGGTCGTACTTGCTACGACGGTGCTACGTCCGTGCTACGGTAACACTGCGGAAGCACAGCGTTCTTGTTGGATCAATGCTTCAGTGATACGGAAGCTCTGTTATGGGACTGCTGTGTTATTGTATTCAGGCACCATCAGTAGATTTGTTGCACTGCGGTAGCACTGCGGATCACTGCGGTCACTGGCAACGTGTTGGCGCTGCATTCTGGTAAAAGCAGTGCTTGGGCATTCCATTAGCAGTAAGCTGATTATTCTTGGATGTGACAGATTCTAAATTATTCGGAACTGTGTGGCTGTCATAACTGTGTTCAAGCACGCCCACGCTCTATTACCCTACCCCCTGCACGCCCACGCTCTATTACCCTACCCCCTGCACGCCCACGCTATATTACCCTACCCCCTGCACTCTCACACTCTATTACCCTACCCCCTGCACCCCCACGCTCTATTACCCTACCCTTCGAAGGCCCACGTTCTACTAAGCCTCTCCTGCACTCCCAAACTCTACTAAGCTTCTCCTGCACGCCCACGATCTACATCATTCCCCCGTCTATGTAAACAGCCTACCAACTATGTAGACAGCATGCCTACCATCTATGTAGACAGCATGCCTACCATCTATGTAGATAGCATGCCTACCATCTATGTAGACAGTATGCCTATCATCTATGTAGACAGGATGCCTACCATCTATGTAGGCAGTTTGTCTACCATCTATGTAAATAGCATGCCTATCATCTATGTAGACAGCATGCCTATCATCTATGTAGACAGGATGCCTACCATCTATGTAGGCAGTTTGTCTACCATCTATGTAGACAGAATGCCTACCATCTATGTAGACAGCATGCCTACCATCTATGTAGACAGAATCCCTACCATCTATGTAGACAGGATGCCTACCATCTATGTAGACAGCATGCCTATCATCTATGTAGACAGGATGCCTACCATCTATGTAGACAGAATGCCTACCATCTATGTAGACAGGATGCCTACCATCTATGTAGACAGCATGCCTATCATCTATGTAGACAGGATGCCTACCATCTATGTAGGCAGTTTGTCTACCATCTATGTAGACAGAATGCCTACCATCTATGTAGACAGTATGCCTATCATCTATGTAGACAGGATGCCTACCATCTATGTAGGCAGTTTGTCTACCATCTATGTAGACAGAATGCCTACCATCTATGTAGACAGCATGCCTACCATCTATGTAGACAGAATGCCTACCATCTATGTAGACAGGATGCCTACCATCTATGTAGACAGCATGCCTATCATCTATGTAGACAGGATGCCTACCATCTATGTAGGCAGTTTGTCTACCATCTATGTAGACAGAATGCCTACCATCTATGTAGACAGTATGCCTACCATCTATGTAAATAGCATGCCTACCATCTATGTAGACAGCATGCCTATCATCTATGTAGACAGGATGCCTACCATCTATGTAGGCAGTTTGTCTACCATCTATGTAGACAGAATGCCTACCATCTATGTAGACAGTATGCCTACCATCCATGTAAATAGCATGCCTACCATCTATGTAGACAGCATGCCTATCATCTATGTAGACAGGATGCCTACCATCTATGTAGGCAGTTTGTCTACCATCTATGTAGACAGAATGCCTACCATCTATGTAGACAGCATGCCTACCATCTATGTAGACAGAATGCCTACCATCTATGTAGACAGCATTCCTACCATCTATGTAGACAGCATTCCTACCATCTATGTAGACAGCATTCCTACCATCTATGAAGACAGCATTCCTACCATCTATGTAGACAGTATGCCTACCATCTATGTAGACAGCATTTTTACCATCTATGTAGACAGCATGCCTACCATCTATGTAAACAGCATGCCTACCATCTATATTGACAGTATGCTTACCATCTATGTAGACAACATGTGTACCATGTATGTAGACAACATGCCTATCATCTATGTAGACAACATGTGTACCATGTATGTAGACAACATGCCTACCATCTATGTAGACAACATGTGTACCATAAATGTAGACAACATGCCTACCATCTATGTAGACAACATGTGTACCATAAATGTAGACAACATGCCTACCATCTATGTAGACAATATGTGTACCATGTATGTAGACAGCATGCCTACCATCTCTAGACAGTATGCCTACCACGTATGTTACCCATAACTCCCGCTAGAGAAGCTCCTGGCTATCGATAGCAACCACCAAAGGGATAGCAACCACCAGAGGGATAGCAACCACCAGAGGGATAGCAGCCACCAGAGGGATAGCAACCACCAGAGGGATAGCAGCCACCAGAGGGATAGCAACCACCAGAGGGATAGCAACCACCAGAGGGATAGCAAAATGGCCTACGAAGGTTACGTTTAAAATAACGAAATCCATATAATATTGTAACATTTTTAACACATTTAGATACAAATATGTTCCTTTGTTTTGTTTTTTTATTATTGAGGAGAAAAATGTATATCACTGTTTTATTTTTCACGCAATGGATCGGGAAGCCGGGTAAGGCGTCTATCAACTGACGAAAACTCCGCGGAGAGAGTTAAGCGACTAAATTTTGGACCATTTCTCATGATAAAATATCAACATTTTAATATTCAACATTGTAATATTCTATTTATCTTCGATTGTTTTCAGTACTGAACAACGCATCACAGTGTTTGATAACACTGTATATAATGTATTTTGATGTTCTGGAATCCTCTTCAGTAGAGCACAGTAAGAAATTAAATAGCTCTTGATGCTCTATAAATCAGTGTCATATTTAACAATAGATACTTAATTTGCCGATCATTCTTAGCAACTTGAAAAATATATACTTTCTTCTTAACTTTTAATTTATTTACTCTATCTTGCAGTGCTGGAAAGAAATCGTTGACTCCACAAGAGATTGAATACCAAATTCGCTTGCATATTGTGAGGATAGCGCAGGAGAAACACCGAGCAGCATCCATTATGTAAAAATGATCGTAGAACATACTGAATTTGCAGTCCAGAGTTTCTGGAAGAGGAGTGTACATACATACGCTCAACGAATCTTCTTCCAGCTGTATTTTCCTTCCTTTTTCTTCAAGTTTTGCAACAAAAGAGTCCTTCTGATTATTAATTCTTCACGCATTAACACCTCTCCTAATAGAGTTATAATTTTTCTCTACAGCCAGTTGCAATGAACGTCTCTAAAGAACTCGCGGAAGCTAACACTGGAGTCGTCATCACAATAGCGCCTCAATAAAAGACCTGACTGGAACAAAACTGACGAACCTTGACCCAGTCAATGCAGGGGATATATATTATCCCCTGTGGAGGCTGTGTCAAAATAAACGTCGGTGAAACAGCAAGAAACCTCGAAACCCGTCTCAGCGAACACAGTAACGGATGTAGGAACTATAACTTGAAACAACACCTGTGAACAACTCCGGAACTCAGCCAAACACCTGATGAAATTCAACAACGCCCACCTAGTGATTACGCAATTTCCGCAGAGGTAAATGACTTGAGTTATCATTAATTGTTATTTCTAACACAATTAAGCAGAATAAAGGCAGCTTCATTATCTCTGAAGTATTAGCAGGAATTATCAAAGCAATAGACCCCCTCCACAACACAGCTGCTACTACTACTACTACTACTACAAGTACTGCAACTACTACAACTACTACTATTACTACTATTGCTACCACCACTACTACTATTACAACCAATAATACTACTACCACAATTACTATTACTACCTTCAACGATTATATTACGTTTTTACATCTCACACTAATATTTATTTATACCATCTGCGTCCCTTTATTGTTTGAAACGGCTTGACAAAGCTACTGGAGAGAAAAACGTTGTCATAGTAAAATATCACATGAGTTCCACATGTGTCTTTTTACCCAACAGCACCAATAATGCCTGGTAGTAAAGGCAGTGCTCAGGGTAAACTTGGGAACAAGGAACGCGCAATACACGTCATGTGATCCCACAGTTGGAAGAGAAAGGCTGTCTTTCCAACACTCATTGGTGAGGTGATATTTTTCCCTAGTAGACTATCTGAGAGGCATTTACTATTCTCGTTGAAGAGCCTGAAAGGTTATTCAACAGGTTGATTCATTCGAGAAATCTGAGACCGTGAATCTAAAGCATAATAGAAGGCTCTTCCAAAAATATACATGATTCGGTACACAAGGATGTGACAGCGAGTAAAGCAAGTCATATTCCCTTGGTAACAATATATACCAAAACTAGCTAGACATGCAGTCTAATCTCAATAGCAGAGGGCAAAGTGAAGCGACTCCGTAGGCAATGACTTCAGGAACTAGCCATATTAGCTTCATCTCGAGATCTCTAAGGAAGGTCTCCACCTCAGGGAAGAGGTTAGCCTTAAAAAGCTCAGATCTTTATTTGAGAATAAATAAATCATCGCAACATCATGGGTGTCACTCTCAGGCAATGATACAAATAGAATTCTTCAACTATATAAACTTGTGGAGGCTGGCAACCTTTGGACGAAGACCTACTTCGACTAGTGGATGGTTTCGCCACCACTATGACCCCGCCTCCAGTCCTGCTTCGCCTCACCTGACTACAGTATAACATCAAGCCACGTCTACGGCCTACTATAGCTGTACTTTCTACAAGATTGATGGCCCTATTCTGTACACACATCGACTCCAGGCTGAGGGACTGATTACCTCAAACTCCTCCTCTCCTTACACCCTTCTGATTTGTATTGGACTGATGAAGCCACTGTGTGGCGAAACGTTCCCTCAATAAAGATTCCCATATGTTGCATAAGTGTCTCAGGCGGGAGAATCTTCAATTGGCAATTGAAAAGATGGTGTGGTAAGGGAAGTGGAATATTCAAACAGCTTCAGGAAGAAATCAAAAATTCTTCCTTGAAGCCTTTATATCCACTTCTCCGAGGCTATGGGTCCCACAATTTACACCAGAGGTGGGCCCATCCTATATATATGTATATATTTATATATATATATATATATATATATATATATATATATATATATATATATATATATATATATATATATATATATATATATATATATATATATAAATATATATATATATATATATATATATATATATATATATATATATATATATATATATATATATATATACATATATATATATATATATATATATATATATATATATATATATATATATATATATATATATATATATATATATATATATATATAAGTACAGAGGTCTGATGGAAGTCAAAAGCGTCCTGATGGAGCCACTATGCTACCTTGGAAGGATGGAAAGCAGATTGTCTGGGACTACACCTGTGCTGCCACATTGGCATACACCTACTTGTCATACTCCGTAGTGGAAGGGGGTGGAGCTGCCAGCCACAGGGAGACCCAGAAGATCCGAAAATATGAAGACTTTCCCCCTTGCTATAACTTCATTCCAATAGGGTCGGAGACCCTTGGAACATGGGGCAAGTGTGCTCTAAAGTTCCTCAAAGAGCTGGGTGAAAAGCTCATCATAGAAACCAAGGACCACAGGGCGACCAGCTTCCTCTTTCAGAGACTCAGTGTTGCGATCCAGAGAGGAAATGCCTGCAGCATTCTGGACACGCGGCCCACCACCGGGGAGCTGGACGAAGTATTCGAGATGTAGCTCTGAGTTACCTATGTTGTTTTACTTTCTGTTGTATTTTTGTGAATGTTTGGCCAATGTATTTTGTCTTTAAATAAAACATACTTGAAATATAGGGGGTGGTAGGAGAACCTGAGTTTCCCTGAAGCAAGTTTATTCTTTTCTCTGAGGATGAGGGTCCCTAGAACAGTTCTAGAGGTGGTACCTCCCTATATTATATATATATATATATATATATATATATATATATATATATATATATATATATATATATATATATATATATATATATATATATATATATATATATATATATATATATTTTATTATCACACTGGCCGATTCCCACCAAGGCAGGGTGGCCCGAAAAAGAAAAACTTTCACCATCATTCACTCCATCACTGTCTTGCCAGAAGGGTGCTTTACACTACAGTTTTTAAACTGCAACATTAACACCCCTCCTTCAGAGTGCAGGCACTGTACTTCCCATCTCCAGGACTCAAGTCCGGCCTGCCGGTTTCCCTGAATCCCTTCATAAATGTTACTTTGCTCACACTCCAACAGCACGTCAAGTATTAAAAACCATTTGTCTCCATTCACTCCTATCAAACACGCTCATGCATGCCTGCTGGAAGTCCAAGCCCCTCGCACACAAAACCTCCTTTACCCCCTCCCTCCAACCTTTCCTAGGCCGACCCCTACCCCGCCTTCCTTCCACTACAGACTGATACACTCTTCAAGTCACTCTGTTTCGCTCCATTCTCTCTACATGTCCAAACCACCTCAACAACCCTTCCTCAGCCCTCTGGACAACAGTTTTGGTAATCCCGCACCTCCTCCTAACTTCCAAACTACGAATTCTCTGCATTATTCACACCACACATTGCCCTCAGACATGACATCTCCACTGCCTCCAGCCTTCTCCTCGCTGCAACATTCATCACCCATGCTTCACACCCATATAAGAGCGTTGGTAAAACTATACTCTCATACATTCCCCTCTTTGCCTCCAAGGCAAATATATATATATATATATATATATATATATATATATATATATATATATATATATATATATATATATATATATATATATATATATATATATATATATATATATATATATATGTGTGTGTGTGTGTGTGTGTGTGTGTGTGTGTGTGTGTGTGTGTGTGTGTGTGTGTGTGTGTGTGTGTGTGTGTGTGTGTGTGTGTGTGTGTGTGTGTGTGTGTGTGTGTGTGTTAGACTACGGCATTTAGAGGGTTTAGTATTTGTATTAAACTCTAGAATATGATTACACCTCAACAAAATACTACAGTCAGGTGATGACGCGTCTACGCGCACGAACCACACATTACACACCACTCACTACCGCCACAAGACAACGTTTCTCCACTTCTCCCGACCTCTCTGCGTTATATAATCCCTGTTTTCAGTAAGCTTTCTTTACGAATAACAAAAAAATTAGCTGGCAAAGTCCCTTATCATAAAGTCTTTAATGCTGCATATGGTTTTACCTCATCATGTAGCATGTCAGAAGAGAGTCCTGCATTTAGGTGCCCACAGTTAATGAAAATGTGTTGGGAGCTGCAGAAAGACTGTCTGCATGTATACAGAGCTTGCTGCGTTATATATAAAGTTATCTCATGTTTTATAATGTCTCTCACTTTCTTCTCTAGACGTATGGAACACATCAACTGGTACAAGTGATGTCACTAGCACGCAGAAAAATGTTAATGGTTCGAAAAGTAACGTAAATATTTTTTAGCGTAAGTTTACGATCTGACGGTCCTTACTGAAGAGAGTCACTCGATGTTCTCTAGGAGAAAAGCATATTGCGCCAATTATCATTACTAGTAAGTACGAGAGATTGCCCGACAATCACTCAATATTCACACATATCGCTATAAAACAAATGAATCATTCAAACATTACCTGTCTTATATTCCCGTCATTTCTGGTTCTCAGCTATGAGGTATTAACTAGTTATGCCTACCACATTCACTCTCCACCTCATCCACAGGCCACAGTCGGGCAATTAAAATCGAAAAATACCAAGTTTCACTACTCCTCCCTCACTCTCACCTCCCGCAGTCAAACCTCCACGCTCACCACCACATAACAGCAAGCAATAACAAATGGCTTGTACAGAAAAAGAGTGTAGTATGCGGAAGGCAGAGACGAAGTGGGGTCGATGTTGTGGATTACCGGTGGTGTGCGGAAGAGGCGGAGACCAAACACTAATGTGCGGCAAGAGGAAGATGGTGTGATAATCACGTGGGTAAGGATGTTTCTTGGAGATGTGAATCATGTTAGAGGGCAGCTTTCGGGGATGATATTTCTCCTGGGGAGTGGGTGGCGAATATCTTGGTGGTGAGTAATATCTAGGGGGTAGTTTCTTATGAGACGAAAGTGTCATATGGATGGAAGTTATTTCCAGGAGAGAGGTATCCTTGGAATGAGTAATGGGAAATCTAGATGGATGCTGCCCTACTGAAAAAAGTTTTCTAGAGGGTTAAATTATTAGAATATTTCCTAGAACTATAGATGGAATATTTCCGTGTGAAGAGTGTTTCTTAACACACCGGTCGTCTCCCACCGAGGTAGGATGCTCCGAAAAAGAGAAAACACTTTCACCGTCACTCAGTCAGTTTAAAAAAGACTTGTCCCGGAGCTAAGAAGAATGTCCAGTGAGAAGAGATTATGGGAACTCAACTTGATGATACTAGAGGACAGGAAGGATAGGGATGACATGATAACGACATATAAAATACTGAGAGGAATTGAAAAGTGAACAGGTAAAGAATGTTTCTGACATGGGATACGAGAACAAGGGGGACACAAGTGGAAGTTGAAAACTCAGATTAGTCCTAGGGATATTAGGAAGTATTTCTTCAGCCCTATGGGTGTCAGGAAGTGGCACAATCTAGCTTCAAGAAGGGATACGATAATTTTTTTTGAGCATGGAAAGTGTGGACCTAGTAGCATAGAGTGAAGAGGCTGGGCCAAGAGCTGTGAATCGACCCCTGAAACTATATAAAAGTGAGTACACACACACATACAAACATTTACATTCACAATTTTTTTTGGCTGCTGTCTTCACTCTGTCAGCTTATTTATGGTTTTATTTTCATTTTAATAATATTCATCACACTTAAAAACTGACAGTAAATTATGTTGAATCATTGTATGTTTCAACTCACTTTACACACCTTATTTATGAGTTTAATAATGAGATAACATTAATTCTCTAACGATTATGTGAAGGGATTATTTGCTGTAATTTGCATTGCGATCTAATTACAATCATTCTTGTCCATTGTGTATTGATGTTTTAGCTAAATTACAGCCCGTTAACTATTAATTAGCAATGAAACTTATAGTAACGTGTTTGGAGGACGAACAGACAAAACGCGAATTCCTTTGTAAACAAAGAAAAGCCAGAGTGGATTTACTCTAACCCAACAAAGAAAAGACTTAATTTATTCTTAAGAAATGGTGGGAAGACTGGATTTACTGTAAAAAAATTAAGGCAAAATATGGTTTGCTGTAAAGA
>NW_027197316.1:15000-30000 GCF_038502225.1 Cherax quadricarinatus | reverse complement strand
CAATCCCCTAAATCAAGAGCCTCTCACCAACATCAAGGAACCTTCTTTGAGGGGTATCTTAAGCAGAAAAAATAATTTAGAATTTTTTCGTTGCCTTGGCAACCCATTTCCTTAGCATCATTGTTTTAAAAAATGTACACGAGAAGCTCACATCTTATTTATACTATTTCAAGAAGTGTAAGTAAATATAGATCTGATCAGAATTTTTCTCGTCTACATTGATGGTGAAGCACATCAATGAAGGTTTAGTCAATTGTCGGGGAAGGTTTTTGTTTCATGAAAGTATGTGTAACGAGCACTAGGACACTATATAACAATAGTGGCGTAACTGACTCACGAAATCGTAATGACACGATTGCAAACAAATCACACCACGGACGGGGATGGTCTGGAGTTTTGAGACTCTCTGATCGAGGGTTCTATACCCGTCCGTGGTATGGTTTGATAGTGGCATAATTCTGTCGTGTTATGAGCAAACCAGACAACCCTCCGGGTCACCATCTGGAGAAGACCCGGGCCGGAAGTACCGGAGAATCAACATGAATGAATAAACCAGACAACCAGAGTATTTACAGTTGTTGTGGTGCTAACGAAAAAATCAGACGACCAGTGTTATGTGATGTTTATGTTGTGTTATGGACGAGTCAGTCCACCAATACATTTAGTGGTTTTGTGAACATTAAAACTATAAAATCTAATAGTCTTTCGTGATAATTTGGATTAATTGTTATGTAGGTAGGATGAGACGTTTCTAGCAGACATTATCCTCGTTACTCTCTTTAGTAAATCATGAACAGTTTTGAAGAATTAAACATTTAGAAAGGAAGCCATGATAATGTTAAATTAACCATCACAAAACTTTCTTGCATTTGGAAAACTCTTTGGTTATACCTTTCTTTGTATTAATGCCAATGTTAGAAAAGCTTTTAAAAGGATTATTTTACATGTAGGTTCCTAAAATACATGAAGAAAGTTTATGGCCATCCTCGCTGAG
Source organism: Cherax quadricarinatus (assembly GCF_038502225.1). Classification (NCBI taxonomy): domain Eukaryota; kingdom Metazoa; phylum Arthropoda; class Malacostraca; order Decapoda; family Parastacidae; genus Cherax; species Cherax quadricarinatus. The sequence goes on along the minus strand of NW_027197316.1, from coordinate 29,006 downwards.
TAACTTCTAGTAAAGAAAGTTAGTGGGTCGTCCCTTTCTCCAGCGTGAGCACAACAGGAGACTCAACACTTCTTTGTCTCAGATCATATATGTGGAAAATGCCTGAGTGAAATTGCAATAATATTATCATTGTCTGTGCAGCCTCATCAACTCCATGATTATGTTAACCATTCGTAGCATCACTGCGTGACGATCCCACATGTGGGAAACAGTTATTTCCTATCTGAACTGATTGTAAATTATGGGTATGTACTATTAAGGTCAGATTTAAGTTAATAATTGGACTGGTCAGATAATTGTATATAATATACAATTATCTCTTGATTTTGGCGCAAGTAACCAACTAACTCATGCCAATTTAATTATGAATCTCAGTTGTAAGATGTTCAAAGGTGATATCTGTAGTGTCAGCACACCTCTGGCAAGACAGTGATGGAGTGAGTTATGTTGAAAGTGTTTCTTCTTTTGCGGGTCACCCTTCCTCGGTGGGAAACGGTAGATGTATTAAAAAAAAGTAATCTAATATAACGTAAACATTATCATTTGCTGTAATAAGACAAGTTTGAAATAGTCTTATAAACTAAGATATAACGAAACAAGTGGTAAATGTCTTCAGGAGTATGATAAAAGTCTACAATAGACAGATTTAATTACACCCTGAATGACCTTCGGTTTCCAGTGCATGATAAATGTTACAACTGCATTCCTTCTAATTAACGCTTTCCTATTATTGGTTGTAGCTGATTAACCAGTATTTTGTTACAAAAAAAATAGCATTAAAAAAATAAAAAAATGACATATAATAATAATCGTGGGGAACCGCTAAACCCGTAGGATTATACAACGCGTGGGGGGAGGGGGGCTAAGATACTCAGGCTCAATACAGGGAACTGGAGCACAGATCAAATTCCAAAGATCAAGAGCCCCTCACCAGCGATTTAAAGTCACAATACCGTGACTGGAACAATACACAAATAACCCGTACACAGAAGAAAGAAGCTTACAACGACGTTTCGGTCCGACTTGGACCTTTTACAAAGTCACAGGATACGTTATCTCAAGCTTTTCTCTCATATGTGCCGGTTATTAGTATTGTGTTACAAAGTAAAGAAACACTTTAGCCACCGAAACAGAGTTTTCATTATGTTAAATGCTGTGGGGGAAGGTGCACGTGAGTGTCATACTGACTTGTTATCACAACACTTTGCTATGGGGAAAGGTGCACGTGAGTGTCATACTGACTTGTTATCACAACACTTTGCTATGGGGAAAGGTGCACGTGAGTGTCATACTGACTTGTTATCACAACACTTTGCTATGGGGGAAGGTGCACGTGAGTGTCATACTGACTTGTTATCACAACACTTTGCTATGGGGAAGGTGCACGTGAGTGTCATACTGACTTGTTATCACAACACTTTGCTATGGGGGAAGGTGCACGTGAGTGTCATACTGACTTGTTATCACAACACTTTGTTATGGGGGAAGGTGCACGTGAGTGTCATACTGACTTGTTATCACAACACTTTGCTATGGGGAAGGTGCACGTGAGTGCCACACTGACTTGTTATCACAACACTTTGCTATGGGGGAAGGTGCACGTGAGTGCCACACTGACTTGTTATCACAACACTTTGCTATGGGGGAAGGTGCACGTGAGTGTCATACTGACTTGTTATCACAACACGTTGCTATGGGGAAGGTGCACGTAAGTGCCACACTGACTTGCTATCACAACACTTGTACAATCTCATGCTCAGTTAAGATTATTTACTAAGTATGAATCATTCATTTTTATTTCAAGCAGTATGATATATAACCCAATTAAATACGTAGATCTCAAAATCCAATCATATATGTAGTACTTAATATCATATTTATGAAACAATCACATATGCAGAACCCAGTCTCATATTCATGATCCAATTATATACGTAGATCCCTGTCTTATGAGTCTAATACAACCATGTATAAATGATTCATTCACATAAACGTGATCAAGCTAAAACTGCATGACCCTGATAAATATTCATGACCCAGTTAAATTTGCACATCCCAGTCAAATATCCATTATCCAGTCAAATATCCTTGTCTAAGTAGAACATTCTTTGACCCGCTTTGAACTGAAGATGCACCTATCCTCTATTGATATTTTCTAAACCTTATATATGCATTCACGCTATTCAATCAGTCCTGTGTCCCACAACTATTAGGGCTGACTATTTTGAGGCATGGAGCTTCATTTCTATGAGTTCTGACTTACTTGTTATAGAGGACAATGTCAGGCAGCCAGATGATCTCTGAGGGCACGTAGAGCTCAGTAACGCCTCCATATTCCTCGGGATCCCACTGGAACTTGTGATCTCGCCACTCCTGTAGGACCAACACCAACACACTTAATTAACAACACTACTTTAGCTTACATATACTGCAATAGTAGTTAGAAATTCCGCATTAACAAAAAACTTCGTATAATGAGCCGAAAATTCCACAGTATTGGAAACAATACATTACTGAATAGAAATATTACATTATCAGCGAAAAACACTACATTATTAGTGAGAAACGCTACATTATCAGTGATAAACACTACATTATTTAGTAGGAAACACTACATTATCAGTGATAAACACTATATTAACATAAATAAATGATTCAGTAAACCAAGATATATCTTTTTCGGTCGCTGTACTACCCGAAAAAACGATATCTCCGCATCTCAGAGCAAACGACACCCCTCCCCCACCCATTTGTTTGGACTGTGAAGTCATTAGTTACGTTAAATCTTACAAATATCTTGGTGTAGATGTACCCTTCAATAAATCCATCATACCACAACTAAATAAGAAAAGCAAAGATAGGCTAAATGCTCTCAGAACTGTTGCTGGCTTCAACTCCAACTACATGTATGTGCTAATGTGAGAATCGTAAGAACGATATAGATAGCCCATGCCAGGTCTTACAGTTGATTGTGCCACTCCCATGTTGACATTAACTAGGGAAAGTTCTCTCCGACCCTGGGAGTTAATGCAAAATGAAGTTCTCAGAATTATTCTTGGCTGTCCCAAATTTCCCGAGGTTCTTAATAAGAGGAAGGATCTTGGTGTCTCTCGTATCAAGGCCCCATATAAGAACATAAGAACATAAGAACGAAGGAACACTGCAGAAGGCCTACTGGCCCATGCGAGGCAGGTCCAAGTCTCCTACCGGCTTAAGCCAATGCACCCAACCTAGTCAGGTCAGGTCACATTGACTTAAGGGAGGAACACGGCAACCGACCTGGTAGCACAAGCTATCAGGTCCAACTCACACCCACCCACATCCACTCATGTATTTATCCAACCTATTTTTAAAGCTACACAACGTTCTGGCCTCTATAACTGTACTCGGGAGTTTGTTCCACTCATCCACAACTCTATTACCAAACCAGTACTTTCCTATATCCTTCCTGAATCTGAATTTTTCCAACTTAAAACCATTGCTGCGAGTCCTGTCTAGGCTAGATATTTTCAGCACACTATTTACATCCCCTTTATTTATTCCTGTCTTCCATTTATACACCTCAATCATATCCCCCCTAATTCTACGTCTTTCTAGAGAGTGCAGATTCAGGGCCCTTAGTCTATCCTCATAGGGAAGGTTTCTGATACATGGGATCAACTTTGTCATCCTCCTTTGTACATTTTCCAGAGAATTTATATCCATTCTGTAATACGGTGACCAAAACTGTGCAGCATAATCTAAATGAGGCCTAACCAAGGATGTATAGAGTTGAAGAACAACCTGAGGACTCCTATTATTTATGCTTCTTGATATGAAGCCAAGGATTCTATTAGCTTTATTGCGAACACTTATGCACTGTTGTCTTGGTTTCAGATTACTGCTAACCAGAACTCCTAAATCTTTTTCGCAATCCGTAATATTAAGATCTACATTATTTAGTTTATATGTGGCATGGTTATTGTCCTGTCCAACATTTAGAACTTTGCATTTGTCTATATTAAACTGCATCTGCCACTTCTCCGACCACTGCATCAGTCTATTCAAATCTTCCTGGAGTGCTCGAATGTCCTCGTCAGAATGAATTCGACGGCCTATTTTGGTGTCATCGGCAAACTTGCCGATGTCGCTCTTTATGCCCTCATCTATGTCGTTTATGTAGATTGTGAACAGCAGGGGGCCCAACACTGACCCCTGTGGAACACCGCTCGTGACGCTTCCCCACTCTGATTTCTCCCCATTTATGCAAACTCTCTGCTGCCTATTTGTCAACCATGCCTCTATCCAGGAAAAAATTTCTCCTCCTATTCCATGTGCTTTAATTTTCCTCAATAGTCTCTGATGTGGGACCCTGTCAAAAGCCTTACTGAAGTCCATATACACAATATCATATTCATTACCATGATCTACCTCCTCAAATACCTTAGTGAAAAAAGTTAATAAATTCGTAAGGCAGGAACGCCCCTTTGTAAAACCATGCTGAGATTCGTTGATTAATTTATGCTTTTCAAGGTGGCTACGAACTGCCTCGGCAATTATTGATTCCATAAATTTTCCCACTATGGAGGTTAGGCTTATTGGTCTATAGTTCGAAGCTAAGGACCTGTCACCTGTTTTGAAAATAGGTATCACATTTGCCATTTTCCACTTATCTGGCACCATGCCAGTTTGTAGTGATATGTTGAAAAGATTAGCCAAAGGTGTGCTAAGCTCCTCTTTACATTCCTTTAGAACCCTTGCATACAGTTCATCAGGGCCTGGGGATTTGTTAGGTTTTAATTTATCTATTTGCCTAAGGACCATGTCACTTGTGACCCTAATCGTGCACAGTTTATTATCGTCCTGTTCTACATAATTTATCATTACTGGAATATCGCTGGTATCCTCCTGTGTAAAAACTGAGAGGAAGTATGTGTTAAAAATTCTACACATTTCCTTATCACTGTCAGTGAGCTGACCCGAGGAACTTTTGAGTGGGCCTATCTTGTCCCTGATCTTACTTCTGTATACCTGAAAGAATCCTTTTGGGTTAGTCTTCGATTCTCTTGCAACTTTAACCTCATAATCTCTTTTTGCTTTTCTAATTCCCTTTTTTATTTCTCTCTTTAACTGAATATATCGATTTCTTAATTGCCCCTCTCCTCTTTTGATTTGCCTATATATGCCTCTCTTTTGACCAATCAGATATTTTAATCTATTGTTCATCCATTTAGGATCATTTTTGTTTGATCTGATTTCCCTATTTGGAACATAATTTGACTGAGCAGCTAGAACTATGCCCTGGAAAGCATCATATCGGCAACCATCACCACCTACCTGACCCTTAGTCAGGTCATTCCAGTTCAGCCCACCTAAGTAATTTTTCAGTCCTATGAAATCAGCCAAGCGAAAGTCAGGGACGGAGACTTGATTGCCATTATTAGGGGAATTCCATGATATATTAAAACTGAGTGATTTGTGATCACTTTCCCCAAGCTCATCATTAACCTCAAGATTATTAATTAGTGTTTCCCTACTGGCAAGAACCAAGTCAAGGAGGTTATTTCCCCTAGTTGGCTCTGTCACAAACTGTTTTAAAAAACAATCCTGGATCGTATCAAGAAAGTCACCTGACTCTAAATTTCCTGTCAAATTGCTCCAGTCAATCTGTCTATAGTTGAAATCTCCCATTAGCACAACATTTTCGTATGTAGATGCCTTACGAATTTCGTCCCATAGAAGTTTACTGCACTCCCTATCAAGATTTGGGGCCCTGTAAATCACACCCAAAATTAGTTTTTCTCGGCCCTCGAGAAGCTGTAACCAAACAGATTCAGTGGCTGACGCTTCTAATTTAATATCTTGTCTAACACAACAATTTAAATTGTCTCTGACATACATCGCTACTCCACCACCTTTCCTGTTGACCCTGTCAGTGTGGAATAATTTATAGCCTTGTATGTGACATTCAGAGGGCATCTCTCTATCTTTCAGATTGAGCCAGGTCTCTGTTATAGCAATAATATCTATGTTTCCTGCACTTGCAATTAATCTTAGCTCATCTATCTTATTTCTTACACTCCTGCTATTAGTATAGTAAACCTTAAGGGAGCTAGTCCCTTGCTGCCCTCTGCTGTCCCCCTTTGTTTGCTGACCTGATCTATTGTCTTTATTTATAACTTCATGCTGAATGCCTTTTATACATTTACTGTTTCCAACCCTAGTGTTGCAACCTGCTTGTTTCCCACACACACCCATACCTCTATCTTCCATCAGTTTAAAATCATAGGCATTTCACCAATGGCCTTCTCAATCGAGTCTGCAAGTGCTACCACCCCAGCCCCAGAGAGATGTACCCCATCCCTTGCATACATATCATGTTTGCCATAAAAGTTGTTCCAGTTGTCAATGAATGGGATTGCAAGTTCCTTGCAGTATCTGTCTAGCCAGCAATTTACACCAATTGCCCTAGACAACCATTCATTTCCTACTCCCCTTCTAGGCAAGATGCTACATATGATTGGGATCCCTCCCTTAGACTTAATGAAATCTATAGCTGACCTGTACTTATCTAGCAGCTCTTCTCTCCTACCCTTCCCAATATCATTTCCACCAGCACTGAGACAGATAATGGGCTTGTTCCCATTACCTGACATGATATTATCCAGCCTGTTGACAATGTCCCCAACACCAGCTCCAGGGAAGCACACTCTATCTCTCATCTTCTTATTCCTATTACAAAAAGCACGGTCAATATATCTTACCTGAGAGTCACCAACCACAAGAATGCGCTTACCTCCATTAGCAGGGGCAGTAGTACCCTTACCTTCACTGGCCACTGAAGTACATTCATCCTGAAGAACAGAGAAGCGATTTCCTACCTTCAGATCTTCACTCTTAACTTTCCTTACTCTGATGCGCCTCCCATTACTGTGAACCACTCGCCACTTGTAGCAGGTGCTGGACTGCACCTCACTGCTGGTAGCCGTTGCTACCTCCCCACCTACAGCCTCCTCACAGCGAGAGACAGACTGCACCTCACTGCTAGAAGCCTCATTCCCCACAACTCCAGCCACCTCACACTCTCTCCCAGACCCATTGAGGTGGACCTTCAGCCTCCTAATCTCCTCCTGGAGAAGCAAGACCTCCTCCTTCAACTCTCCAACCTCAATTTTTAAAACACTGCAGAAGCAAGCCATGCTTTGTAACCGTCCACGCTAATCCCCAAAGCAGCTCAGGGTCTGTGACCTCACGTGACGACTGACCACTGATGGTCACTATCTTGAACACTATGTGCTTAATTGTCCACTTACTGAGGAATATAAAACAAACAGTATAATACCCTATGTGACATGTCGAGATATCTTATTAATGAAAATAAGATACCAAATATAATAAGCAAATTTCCGAAATTTGTTTGAAACAGATAAGTGAACTGTAGATATAAATCCAAATGTGCTCCTGTTAACTCTTTGGGAGTTAACAGGTGGCAAAATCTAGAGGTGTAGTTTCCTTTTACGTCAATGCATATAAAAAAATTTGTAGAGGCAGCGGGCGAAGTTGTTAACGCACTGGCCTGTGAGTTTTGGCACTCTCTTGCCACGGGTTCAATCCCCACCCGTTCAATGATTTGTTTATAATCGTCTTATTACGATTTCGTGAGTCTTATTACAATGTACTCATAAAGTACAATGTACTAATAAAATTTTAACGCATAAATATATGTAAATATGTATGAGTGTGAGTATGTGTAAGGGAATTTATGTGCCTTTGTATGATATTGCGTATGTATACGCTTTCGTATATTTGTATGCATACGTACACGAGTGTGTATGCATTGTTGCATGTACGTATACACAAGTGTACACAATTATATATGTATGCATAGACTGATGGATAACTGAGTCAGTGTATTTACGCGCATATGTGTACGTGTGCAGTGTGTAAGTATGTTCGTGTACCTGCATGCGCGTGTGTACGGTGCATGTGTGCGTATTATGTACGTGTGCGTATGGATGCATTCTTATATGTTCATTTTTTGCGCATTTTTACGCATGTGTAGGTATGTGTGTGTATGTATTCCTATGCACTCATATTGATATGTATGTATGTGCATGTGTTTGTATGTACGTAGATATGTATATGATCATGTAAATTTTGTGCATAATTGCAAACATGTGCTTATGCTTCTGGATATGTATTAATTTTCGTATGCATGAGTGTGCATATGCATGTACTCACCTAACTGTACTCACCTAATTGTGGTTGCAGGGGTCGAGACTCAGCTCCTGACCCCGCCTCTTCACTGCTACCTGAGCTTTGTCCTACCTCGTCTTAATTAATTAAAGCTATGTATGGTTCCTGTCTCCACTACATCACTTACTAGGCTATTCCACTTCCTGACGATTCTGTAACTGAAGAAATACTTTCTAACATCCTTGTGACTCGTCTGAGTCTTCAGCTTCTAATTGTGACCCCTTGTTTCTGTGTTCCCTCTCTGGAACATCCTGTCTCTGTCCACCTTATCTATTCCACGCAGTATTTTGTATGTCGTTATCATGGCTCCCCTGACCCTTCCGTCTTCCAGTGTCGTCAGTCCAATTTCCCTCAACCTATCTTCGTAGGACATTCCCCCGAGCTCCGGAACTAGCCTTTTTGCAAACCTTTGTACTTTCTCTAATTTCTTGATGTGCTTGACCAGGTGTAGGTTCCAACCTGGTGCTGCATACTCCAGTATGGGCCTGACGTACACAGTGTACAGTGTCTTGAACGATTCCTAACTGAGGTATCGGAACGCTATTTTCAGGATTGTCAGGCGCCCATATGCTGCAGCAGTTATCTGGTTGATGTGTGCCTCCGGAGACGTGCTCTGTGTTATGGTCAACCCAGGATCTTTCTCCTTGAGTGAGGTTTGTAGTCTTTGTCTATGTAGCCTATACTCTCTCTGCGGTCTTCTTTGCCCTCCCCCAATCTTTATGACTTTGCATTTGGCAGGGTTGAATGAGAAGGCAGATGCTGGCCCACGTGCCCAGTCTGTCCAGGTCTCTTTGAAGTCCTGCCTGATCCTCATCTGATTTAATTCTTCTCATTAACTTCACATCATCTGCGAACAGGGACACTTCTGAGTCTATCCCTTCCATCATGTCATTCACATATATAAAAAATAGCACTGGTCCTAGGATTGGCCCCTGTGGGACCCCGCTCGTCACAGACGTCCACTGTGATACCTAATCACGTACCGTGTGTAGTTGTTACCACCCTGTTTAGTATTCTCTGATCCATTGCAGTGCCCTTCATGTTATACGCACCAGATACTCCAGCTTCTGCACTAATCTCTTGTAAGGAACTGTGTCGAAGGCCTTCCTGCAGTCCAGGAAAATGCAATCAACCCACCCCTTTCTCTCGTGTCTTATTTATGTTACCTTGTCATAAAACTCCAGAAGGTTTGTGACACAGGATTTGCCTCCCATGAATCCGTGCTGGTTGTCGTATATATAACCTTGTTCCGTTCCAGGTGCTCCACCACTCTTCTAGCTATAATCTTCTCCATGACTTTGCATACTATACACGTCAGAGGCACTGGTCTGTAGTTTACATGTGCACAAATATGTTTTATCGTATGCATGCATGTGTCTATGTATAGATGTGTGTGTGTGTATATATATATATATATATATATATATATATATATATATATATATATATATATATATATATATATATATATATATATATATATATATATATATATATATATATATATATATATATATATATATTTATATATATATATACATATATATATATAAAAATATATATATATATATATATATATATATATATATATATATATATATATATATATATATATATATATATATATATATATATATATATATATATATTTATATATATATATATATATATATATATATATATATATATATATATATATATATATACATATATATATATATATATATATATATATATATATATATATATATATATATATATATATATATATATATATATATATATATGTACCATATTATGTAACAAAATATTCCTATTGGTAAAAAAGAATGAAAAGATGGGGTGGTAAGGGAAGTGGAATATTTAAACGGCTTCAGGAAGAAATCCAAATATTCTTCCTTGAAGGCTTTTTATCCACTTCTCCGAGGCTATGATGGGTCCCACAATTTACACCAGAGGTGCACCCCATCCTATATATATGTATATATTCGAACCTTGAGTTTTCCTTGAGGTACGCTCTCAGGAATTCTCGCCAAACACCTCTCGAAACTCTTGGGCACTATCAGTCCAGCAGACTTTTGGACTACCCATGGGTTCGCCACTCAGCGCAGTCCTAGCGAACCTATACATGGAACATCTAGAAGCCGAACGTTTCTCCACCATTATTCCTTCGTCTGTCACCTGGCTCCGTTATGTTGACGACATTCTCCTCATAACTCCTAAACGCTTCAACGTTCAAGCTCTCCAAGACAAGCTCAACCAGGTCGAGCCTTCAATCCAGTTCACACTTGAAGAAGAGGTCGACAACACTCTTCCTTTCCTTGATGTTCTATTCTGCAAAGCTGACCACGAACTTCGTTTTAAAGTCTATCGAAAACCCACCAACCAAAACGATCTTCTCCACTTCTACTCTCACCACGACACCAAAACCAAACGTGGTGTAATTATAGGCTTCTTCCTGCGTGCACTCAGAATCTGCAGCAACGAGTTCCTTGAGGAAGAATGCACTATAATTGAACAGGTATTTTCCAAACTCCACTATCCTCGTCACTTCATCAGAGACTGCAGACGGCGAGCACTAAACATCTTCAACACACCCAGAGAAGACACTGCCGAGAAGAGATACATAGTCCTTCCCACCAACTCCATTGCCAAACATGTTTCCAACATCTTTGCCAAAACATCATTCCAAGTATCTACCTCCACAACCACGACCATCAAGGACATCACCAGTAGTAGGCAGGACAAGCCTCCATCCTCTGCAGGGGTATACATAATCCCTTGTAATGACTGCAACAAGTTATACGTGGGCGAAACATCAAGGGACCTCCAAACACGTATTTCAGAACACCAATACGCAAGCAGGTCTGACGACACAAGGAATGCCTGCGTACAACACCGTAATTCACACAACCACTTGATAAACTACAGAAACTCAAGACTTATCGCCACAGAAGACAACACTCAATACCGAAGAATCCTGGAATCATCACTTATTTCTATATCCGACAACTTCAACCAGAATAGTGGCTTCTATAACATAGCTGAACCACTTGCCAAGAAACTTCTTCATCGCTATCCCACATAAGAACACTGTAGAAGGTCTGCTCACAAACTTGTCCAGTCTCCTTTCCAAGCTACCCAAGTTTTTAGACTCTACAACCCAACTCGGTACATCATCAGATGCAGCATTCTTCACCTGACCTCAGCCGGACTATAAATACTCGCGTTCCTTCCACCCCAGGTAGTTCTGTTTGTGACTTGAAAAAGCCCACTGTGTGGGCGAAACGTAGTCAATAAAGGATCACATTATACTGTATTTGTGTTTATATTGCCAGGTACGTTTATTGTATTCTCTGAGGATGAGGGTCCCCGTTCCAGCTATAGATGTGGTACTTCCCTATATATCTATATATATATATATATATATATATATATATATATATATATATATATATATATATATATATATATATATATATATATGCAATAAGATCACAGTAAACAGGTGATTTTAAAATATAAATTAGATCCATTTATAATTAATAGAATTTGGGTAGAATTTAATAATACACTGGACAAATAAATAGCTTGGGGGTGAGTTTTGCAAAGGACCTATCCAAGTTGGCTCGCCGCGCGTCACGTGTTTAAACGTTGTGGGATCTGATAGTGAGGTGCTGGCCGACCCCTTATATAGCTTCCTTGGATGCTTCACTTTCATAGTTCCTTGATAATGTGAGTAGTCACGAAAGCGCTTGGAATTTCTCTATTCTTTCAGAGTGGTTGTTTTGCATATATATATATATATATATATATATATATATATATATATATATGTGTGTGTGTGTGTGTGTGTGTACTCACCTATTTGTACTCACCTATTTGTGGTTGCAGGGGTCGAGTCCTAGCTCCTGGCCCCGCCTCTTCACCGGTTGCTACTAGGCCCTCTCTCTCCCCGCTCCATGAGCTTTATCAAACCTCGTCTTAAAACTGTGTATGGTTCCTGCCTCCACTACGTCATTTTCTAGGCTATTCCACTGCCTTACAACTCTATGACTGAAGAAATACTTCCTACTATCTCTCTGACTCATTTGTGTCTTCAACTTCCAATTGTGGCCTCTTGTTTCTGTGTCCCCTCCCTGGAACATCCTGTCCTTGTCCACCTTGTCTATTCCACGCAGTATTTTATATGTCGTTATCATGTCTCCCCTGACCCTCCTGTCCTCCAGTGTCGTCAGGCCGATTTCCCTTAATCTTTCTTCATAGGACATTCCCCTTAGCTCTGGAACTAACCTTGTTGCAAACCTTTGTACTTTCTCTAGTTTCTTGACGTGCTTTATCAAGTGCGGGTTCCAAACAGGTGCTGCATACTCCAGTATGGGCCTGACATACACGGTGTACAGTGTCTTGAATGATTCCTTACTAAGGTATCGGAATGCTGTTCTCAGGTTTGCCAGGCGCCCATATGCTGCAGCAGTTATCTGATTGATGTGTGCTTCCGGAGACATGCTCGGTGTTATACTCACCCCAAGATCTTTCTCCTTGAGTGAGGTTTGCAGTCTTTGGCCACCTAGCCTATACTCTGTCTGTGGTCTTCTGTGCCCTTCCCCTATCTTCATGACTTTGCATTTGGCAGGATTAAATTCGAGAAGCCATTTGCTGGACCAGGTGTCCAGTCTGTCCAGGTCTCTTTGAAGTCCTGCCTGGTCCTCATCAGATTTAATTCTCCTCATTAACTTCACATCATCTGCAAACAGGGACACTTCTGAGTCTAACCCTTCCGTCATGTCGTTCACATATACCAAAAATAGCACTGGTCCTAGGACCGACCCCTGTGGGACCCCGCTCGTCACAGGTGCCCACTGTGATACATCATTACGTACCATGACTCGTTGTTGCCTCCCTGTCAGGTATTCTCTGATCCATTGCAGTGCCCTTCCTGTTATATGCGCCTGATGCTCTAGCTTCTGCACTAATCTCTTGTGAGGAACTGTGTCAAAGGCCTTCTTGCAGTCCAAGAAGATGCAATCAACCCACCCCTCTCTCTCTTGTCTTACTTCTGTTATTTTATCATAAAACTCCAGAAGGTTTGTGACACAGGATTTGCCTTCCGTGAATCCGTGCTGGTTGGCATTTATACTCCTGTTCCGTTCCAGGTGCTCCACCACTCTCCTCCTGATAATCTTCTCCATAATTTTGCATACTATACACGTCAATGACACAGGTCTATAGTTTAGTGCCTCTTTTCTGTCTCCTTTTTTGAAAATGGGAACTACATTTGCCGTCTTCCATACCTCAGGTAGTTGCCCAGTTTCCAGGGATGTGTTGAAGATTGTGGTAAGTGGTACGCACAACATATCTGCTCCCTCTCTAAGGACCCATGGAGAGATGTTGTCCGGTCCCATTGCCTTTGAGGTATCGATGTCCCTTAGCAGTTTCTTCACCTCCTCCTCATCTGTATGTATGTCGTCCAACACTTGTTGGTGTATTCCTTGTTGGTGTCCCCATCTGGTCTGTCCCCCCAGAGTCCTTCCTGTCTCTACTGTAAATACTTCCTTAAATCTCGTGTTGAGCTCCTCACATACCTCTTGATCGTTTCTTGTGAGTTCTCCACCTTCTTTCCTCAGCCTTATCACCTGGTCCTTGACTGTTGTCTTCCTCCTAATGTGGCTATACAGCAGTTTCGGGTCAGATTTGACTTTCGATGCTATGTCGTTTTCATACTGTCGCTGGGCCTCCCTCCTTATCTGCGCATACTCGTTTCTGGCTCT
>NW_027197316.1:0-10000 GCF_038502225.1 Cherax quadricarinatus | reverse complement strand
CCTCCTCCTAACTTCCAAACTACGAATTCTCTGCATTATATTCACACCACACATTGCCCTCAGACATGACATCTCCACTGCCTCCAGCCTTCTCCTCGCTGCAACATTCATCACCCATGCTTCACACCCATATAAGAGCGTTGGTAAAACTATACTCTCATACATTCCCCTCTTTGCCTCCAAGGACAAAGTTCTTTGTCTCCACAGACTCCTAAGTGCACCACTCACTCTTTTCCCCTCATCAATTCTATGATTCACCTCATCTTTCATAGACCCATCCGCTGACACGTCCACTCCCAAATATCTGAATACATTCACCTCCTCCATACTCTCTCCCTCCAATCTGATATTCAATCTTTCATCACCTAATCTTTTTGTTATCCTCATAACCTTACTCTTTCCTGTATTCACCTTTAATTTTCTTCTTTTGCACACCCTACCAAATTCATCCACCAATCTCTGCAACTTCTCTTCAGAATCTCCCAAGAGCACAGTGTCATCAGCAAAGAGCAGCTGTGACAACTCCCACTTTGTGTGTGATTCTTTATCTTTTAACTCCACGCCTCTTGCCAAGACCCTCGCATTATATATATATATATATATATATATATATATATATATATATATATATATAATATATATATATATATATATATATATATATATATATATATATATATATATATATATATATATATATATATATATATATATATATATATATATATATATACATATACATATATATATATATATATATATATATATATATATATATATATATATATATATATATATATATATATATATATATATATATATATATATATAATATAGGGAGGTATCACCTCTAGAACTGTCCTGGGGACCCTCATCCTCAGAGAAAAGAATAAACTTGCTTCAGAGAAAACTCAAGGTTTTCCCTGAAGCTGTTTGAGAATTTTCTCCTACCACCCCCTATATATATATACTTCCTAAGATGTGCACCTTCATATGATAACCTTATACTGCACGAATGTGACAGTATTCTGAGACAGATTTTTACGAAAGTACTTAACCTTACTCTAGAAGACGGGCAGTGGAACCAAGTTACACTTCCAGTCAGACTAGGAGGCATTTGTGTCCGCAAGTCATCACAGATTGCGCTACCTGCTTTTCTGTCCTCATGTACTGCATCCAGAGGGCTTGTAGCAGCGATTCTCCTTGAACATCTTAGGGACAAGATTGGAGTCCAGGACCAAAAGTTCATTGACGGAGTCATGATCTGAAATAATCTAACGGGCTCTGAAACCAGACCTGCTCCCCCAACAACTACAAACAATCGCACTGGGATGGTCCAATAGTGGAAAATATAGCCTCAACAATGCTTCAGAGTGTGTCAGGGAAGGACAGAGCCCGCCTCCTGGCAGTGAGAGCTCCTCATGCAGGGGACTTTCTGTTGGCTGTTCCCAACTCCAGCCTTGGCACATGCCTCGACCCACAGACCATCCGCATCGGTGTTGCCCTTCGACTTGCAGCCCCTATTCTCGCCGAACACAGGTGTATTTGTGGCAGTGAAGCAGCAGACCGATTCGGGTACCACGGTCTTGTGTGCCGTAAATCCGAGGGAAAGATTGCAAGACATGAGGAGGTTAATAACATTATCAAGAGGAGCCTCATAACAGCCGGATGCCCAGCAGTAAGGGAGCCACCCCGGCTATGCAGATCTGATGGCAGCCAGAAGCGTCCAGATGGTATCACCCGTCAAGCCTGGACAGATGGGAAGCAGGTGGTGTGCATCTACTTTGGCTGATACCTATCTCCAATACACCAGGGAAGAAGGAGGGGCAGCTGCCAGCTTCAGGGAGTCCCAAAAGTCTAAAAAATATGGAGAACTTTCCCATTATTATATGTTTGTTCCCATAGGCTCAGAGACCCTCGGCTCATGGGGAAAGAATGCATCTAAATTCCTTAAGGAGCTGGGAAAAAGGCTCATCAGGGTAACTAGGGATCCCAGGGCAGCTAGTTTTCTGTTCCAGCGGCTCAGTGCGGCTGTTCAAAGGGGTAATGACTGCTGCATTTTGGGCACACGCTCCAGCTCTGAGGAGCTGGATGATATTTTCGCCTTATAATCGGTGATACACACGTAACAACATGTACCGTATATGCCACCTTTATATCAACAATGTATCTCTTAACTCTTTTGTACCATATTATGTAATTATATATATATATATATATATATATATATATATATATATATATATATATATATATATATATATATATATATATATATATATATATATATATATATAATATATGCAAAACAACCACTCTGAAAGAATAGAGAAATTCCAAGCGCTTTCGTGACTACTCACATTATCAAGGAACTATGTTCCTTGATAATGTGAGTAGTCAAGAAACCGCTTGGAATTTCTCTTTTCTTTCAGAGTGGTTGTTTTGCATATTTTGAAATCACCTGTTTACTGTGATCTTATTGCATATATATATATATATATATATATATATATATATATATATATATATATATATATATATATATATATATATATATATATAACATAAGTTACCATTATATGATATGAAAAGGAAATCTGGATCAGCTATCCTTAGACTGTAACACACGCAGGGTAAATTATATATTAAACTTAGTAACCACGAATATTGCAAATCTCAAAGGTAGACAATTCAGAGTAATCAAGGTTATCAGTTTAAGTCGCAACATCGACATCACATTAAACCCAGTCTGAATATTAACCTAAAATGTTGATGTCAAGGACACATTCCCTATGAACTGTTTCGCGATGTAACAAATGTCCGGACTGATAAAAATCTTAAGTTCATGCTCGTCTTACTGGAAAGAAATTCATTACTTATCAAGAATTTGACAGTGTCCAATAATGGTGACAAATACCGAAAGAAGACTAATTAATGACTGTTATGCTTATTTCTACGTCTAGAACAAATTTTAATGTGACTGCTTTCCGCACAGGCTGACTCACTAACACAAAAAAATCAAACCGGACTGCAGAAACAGCCAACAAGCATCAATGAAGATAATCCAGCTCACTCAGAAATATGACAATGTTGCGAGTTTCTAACACAGAGGAACTTCCTCAACATTACTTAAAGTCTCATTATTGGTCTTAGGTGGCTGCCTTTGCTACCTAGAAAATACTTTCCCAAGTTCCTCACAAAAGCAGCAGCACACGTGTCTCGCTGACACATTCAGTATAATAAGAGATTGAATTAAAATCCATCATCACGTTCATTTAACACTGGTTGACCTGAAACGAGACTATAATAATCTTGCTTAGGACTTTAAATATCTAAGTTCGTAGAGAAATATCTCCCCAGTTTCCACAAAGCAACAATAATAAAACAGAATCCATGAACAATAAAGAAAAATACTTTTCCATGCTGCTCTAGATGTAAATCTTGAAAGGGAACAATACTGTCACTGGAACAATACACAAATAACCGGCACATAGGAGAGAGAAAAGCTTGCGATTTTGGTCCCACTTGGACCATTGACAAAGTCACACTGACTTAGTCAGTGATCCAAGTCGGACCGAAAGGTCGTCGTAAGCTTTTCTCTCTCTCCTATGCGCCGGTTATTTGTACACTGTATGTGTGTAGCTAGTTTGTTGGCCTTAAAGCCAATCGACTACCACAAAGAACATCATTAAGGCTGCTGTCACCTGCTTACAACAAGTTAAAAAATACTATGCTCCGTAAACAAGGATTATAGCTGATAAGTAAGACACATGTGCAAGTTAGGTATCTTTATACTATCTCTTCTGTACTTGACTGAAGAGCCTTCTGTGTAGGGGAACCGTTTGGAAATAAAGATACCTAACTGTTGCACATGTGTCTTGCTTATCACCCTGTCGGTACTGTATACCATTTTCATATTAAGTAATTACAGTATAAACATTGAGAGATCCACACCGAGAGGTGTGCAGTCAGCAGATATATAATGTATGATCATTCCCGTCGACAGACTCATAAACAAGAGACAGAGAAGCTGAGTGTCTCATAACCCCTCACTTTGGAGCACTAATATTATGCCATAAAGACATACACCTCATTAAATTATAATTACACAGTGGTTTAACACCAGTCTAAATACGCAAATATATTGTGATATATAACATGTGAACGTTAACAATATAAAGGTACTTAACAGAACACACAAAAACGGATTCTAAGTAAAGCTTAAAATTATTTTGATCATTATACCAGCCAGTTATACGACCTTCGAATAATAATAAAGGAATACTTTTTAATACTTCGCTCGGACACATCCAGAATAATAAAAATAATCTAAGACGGACGAAAGATTACGTGAAAAATCGCAATAATTTACAGTAACACAGCATTTGTAAAATGTGTTTACATGTGACCCTTGTGTTTGTGATAAGTGTGACCTTTGTGTTTGTGATAAGTGTGACCTTTGTGTTTGTGATAAGTGTGACCTTTGTGTTTGTGATAAGTGTGACCCTTGTGTTTGTGATAAGTGTGACCTTTGTGTTTGTGTGTTTGTGATAAGTGTGACCCTTGTGTTTGTGATAAGTGTGACCTTTGTGTTTGTGATAAGTGTGACCCTTGTGTTTGTGATAAGTGTGACCTTTGTGTTTGTGTATTTGTGATAAGTGTGACCTTTGTGTTTGTGATAAGTGTGACCTTTGTGTTTGTGATAAGTGTGACCCTTGTGTTTGTAATAAGTGTGACCTTTGTGTTTGTGTGTTTGTGATAAGTGTGACCCTTGTGTTTGTGATAAGTGTGACCTTTGTGTTTGTGATAAGTGTGACCCTTGTGTTTGTGATAAGTGTGACCTTTGTGTTTGTGATAAGTGTGACCCTTGTGTTTGTGATAAGTGTGACCTTTGTGTTTGTGATAAGTGTGACCATTGTGTTTGTGATAAGTGTGACCCTTGAGTTTGTGATAAGTGTGACCCTTGTGTTTGTGATAAGTATGACCCTTGTGTTTGTGATAAGTGTGACCCTTGTGTTTGTGATAAGTGTGACCCTTGTGTTTGTGATAAGTGTGACCCCTGTGTTTGTGATAAGTGTGACCTTTGTGTTTGTGATAAGTGTGACCCTTGTGTTTGTGATAAGCGTGACCCTTGTGTTTGTGATAAGTGTGACCCTTGTGTTTGTGATAGCTGTGACCCTTGTGTTTGTGGTAAGTGTGACCCTTGTGTTTGTGATAAGTGTGACCCTTGTGTTTGTCATAAATGTTTACATGTGACCCTTGTCTTTGTGAGAAATGTTTACATGTGACCCTTGTGTTTGTGATCAATGTTTACATGTGACCCTTGTGTTTGTGATAAATGTTTACATGTGACCCTTGTGTTTGTGATAAATGTTTACATGTGACCCTTGTGTTTGTGATAAGTGTGACTTTTGTGTTTGTGATATGTGTGACTTTTGTGTTTGTGATAAATGTTTACATGTGACCCTTGTGTTTGTGATAAGTGTGACTTTTGTGTTTGTGATAAGTGTGACCCTTGTGTTTGTGATAAATGTTTACATGTGACCCTTGTGTTTGTGATAAGTGTGACTTTTGTGTTTGTGATAAGTGTGACCCTTGTGTTTGTGATAAATGTTTACATGTGACCCTTGTGTTTGTGATAAGTGTGACTTTTGTGTTTGTGATAAGTGTGACTTTTGTGTTTGTGATAAGTGTGACCCTTGTGCTTGTGATAAATGTTTACATGTGACCCCTGTGTTTGTGATAAGTGTGACTTTTGTGTTTGTGATAAGTGTGACCCTTGTGTTTGTGATAAATGTTTACATGTGACTTTTGTGTTTGTGATATGTGTGACTTTTGTGTTTGTGAAAAGTGTGACCTTTGTGTTTGTGATAAGTGTGACCTTTGTGTTTGTGATAAGTGTGACCCTTGTGTTTGTGATAACTGTGACCCTTGTGCTTGTGATAAGTGTGACTTTTGTGTTTGTGATAAGTGTGACCCTTGTGATTGTGACAAGTGCGACCTTTGTGTTTGTGATAAGTGTGACTTTTGTGTTTGTGATAAGTGTGACCCTTGTGATTGTGACAAGTGCGACCTTTGTGTTTGTGATAAGTGTGACCCTTGTGTTTGTGATAACTGTGACCTTTGTGCTTGTGATAACTGTGACCCTTGTGTTTGTGATAAGTGTAACCCTTGTGTTTGTGATAAGTGTGACTCTTGTGTTTGTGATAAGTGTGACCCTTGTGTTTGTGATAACTGTGACCCTTGTGTTTGTGGTAAGTGTAACCCTTGTGTTTGTGATAAGTGTGACCCTTTTGTTTGTGATAACTGTGACCCTTGTGTTTGTGATAAGTGTGACCCTTGTGTTTGTGATAAATGTGACCCTTGTGTTTGTGGTAACTGTGACCCTTGTGTTTGTGATAAGTGTAACCCTTGTGTTTGTGATAAGTGTGAGCCTTGTGTTTGTGATAAGTGTGACCCTTGTGTTTGTGATAAGTGTGACCCTTGTGTTTGTGATAAGTGTGACTCTTGTGTTTATGATATGTGTGACCTTTGTGTTTGTGATAAGTGTGACCCATGTGCGTGTCACCTGTGATTGTGGGCAATATGACCCGTGTGCTTGTGACCAGTATTTACGAGCAGTGTGACCAGTCTTTGTGACTAGCACGTGTGATCATTGTGAAACATGTGCTTGTGAGCAGTACATGTAACACTTGTATCTGTTGCAGGTGCTTGTGACCAGTGAGTCTGTGACCAGTGAGTCTGTGACCAGTGAGTCTGTGACCAGTGAGTCTGTGACCAGTGAGTCTGTGACCAGTGAGTCTGTGACCAGTGAGTCTGTGACCAGTGAGTCTGTGACCAGTGAGTCTGTGACCAGTGAGTCTGTGACCAGTGAGTCTGTGACCAGTGAGTCTGTGACCAGTGAGTCTGTGACCAATGAGTCTGTGACCAGTGAGTCTGTGACCAGTGAGTCTGTGACCAGTGAGTCTGTGACCAATGAGTCTGTGACCAGTGAGTCTGTGACAATTGAGTCTGTGACCAGTGAGTCTGTGACCAGTGAGTCTGTGACCAGTGAGTCTGTGACCAGTGAGTCTGTGACCAGTGAGTCTGTGACCAATGAGTCTGTGACTAGTGAGTCTGTGACCAGTGAGTCTGTGACCAGTGAGTCTGTGACCAATGAGTCTGTGACCAGTGAGTCTGTGACCAGTGAGTCTGTGACCAGTGAGTCTGTGACCAGTGAGTCTGTGACCAGTGAGTCCGTGACCAGTGAGTCTATGACAATTGAGTCTGTGACCAGTGAGTCTGTGATAATTGAGTCTGTGACCAGTGAGTCTGTGACCAGTGAGTCTGTGACCAGTGAGTCTGTGATAATTGAGTCTGTGACCAGTGAGTCTGTGACCAGTGAGTCTGTGACCAGTGAGTCTGTGACCAGTGAGTCTGTGACCAGTGAGTCTGTGACCAGAATATCTACCATCGTATTTCAGTACACAAGATAATGCATTAAGAAAATTTCTACATTCTTATTGTGATTATAACACTAACGAATGTGAATATGCAAGTTTTTACCTGGCGAGTCCAAAAGTATATATATATATATATATATATATATATATATATATATATATATATATATATATATATATATATATATATATATATATATATATATCGTGCCGAATAGGCAGAACTTGCGATCTTGGCTTAAATAGCAACGCTCATCTTGCCATATAGGACAAATGAAAATTTGTGTATGCAATAATTTCGCCAAAATCATTCTGAACCTAACGAAAAAAATATATTTCACTGTGTTTGTTTAGTATTAAATTATTGTAAACAAATCTAAAATATATTTAGTTGGGTTAGGCTAAAATAAATTGTTTTTGTTATAATAAGGTTAGGTAAGTTTTCTAAGTTCCTTTTGGTGCAAAATTATAAATTTTTACATCAACATTAATGAAAAAAATATATCTTTAAACGTATAAGAGAAAATTTTAGAAAGGACTTAATTTTAAATGAGTTCTTGCTAATTGACCAGTTTTACATATTCGGCACGACATATATATATATATATATATATATATATATATATATATATATATATATATATATATATATATATATATATATATATATATATATATATATATATATATATATATATATAATAAGTAGTGAAGTTTTCTTCTGGGCGGTGTATCCGGTTTAGGGGCCTTCCACTGGGGGGTGTATCCGGTTTAGGGGCCTTCCACTGGGCGGTGTATCCGGTTTAGGGCCTTCCACTGGGCGGTGTATCCGGTCTAGGACCAGCGGCTGGAGGGTCACCTTTTCACACCTAGGTGTTACTTCCGGTTTTGACCATGACCTCGCCCTCGAGACTACCTCACCCTTGACCCCCCAACCAATACCCCCGCCCACGACCCCCCCCCTTCGCGACCCCCCTTCGCGACCCCCCTTCGCGCCCGCCCGCGCGCCCGCCCGCGCCCGCCCGCGCGCCCGCCCGCGCCCCGCGACCCCCGCCCGCGCCTTCTGCTGCGCCTTCTGTAGCGTCGTCCGGATCGCCCCCGCGCCTCGAATTTTTTTTCTTATGATCTCCTTGGATCAAGGTTTTTGGATTCCCCCCTATGGGGTTTCGAATTTTTTTTTGAATTTCATTTTCTTGTGCTCTCCATCTCCTCGGATCAAGTTTTTGGATTTCCCCCTCTCACTTTCTCCCCCCATCCCCAAACAATTTCTCGAAATCAAAGTCTCCACTTCCTCGGATCCCCCTCCCACTTTCACCCCCCAACCCCAAAAATTTCTCGATAATCAAAGTCTCCATCTCCTCGGATCAAGATAATTTTTTTGGATCCCCCCTATGGGGTTTTCGAAATTCTCCATCTCCTTGGATCTCGGAAATCAAATGTCTCCATCTCCTCGGATCAAGTTTTTTGGATTCCCCCCTATGGGGTTTTCGAAATTCTCCATCTCCTTGGATCAAGGTTTTTTTTGGATACCCCTCCTTTCACCCCAAATTTTCTCGACAATACCATGACTCCATCTCCTCGGATCAAGTTTTTTGGATTCCCCCCTATGGGGTTTTCGAAATTCTCCAATTCCTCGGATCAAGTTTTTGGAATCCCCCCTCTGGGGGTAAGCATGCTTACTACAGATCTAAACAAGTCAAATGACCTAAGAAGGGTGTTTACTCGGCGGTCAGTGACGTCACGTGTTGACCCAGCACACAGGTTGAATCAGGCTGACAGTGACGTCACGCGCACACAGGCTGAATCTTGTCGATCCTTTTAGTTCATTAAAGTTAATAAGGGGACACAGTACATCAGAAAGGCACATTTTTTCGTTAATACCCACAATTTCTTTACAACACAAGTCTAGACATTTTTTTAACTATTTCATCTCAGGTCACTCCCCACGAAGTAACCTCCCCCCCACCCTCCCAAACCCTCACACTCCAACCAACACCTCACAATTTTCACTCATAACCCCAATTTTTCTCGTTTTAACCCTTTTTGTTCATTAAAGTTAATAAGGGGACACAGTACATCAGAAAGTCACCACATCGCTTACATCCACTTTCGTTAAATTCACTACTCACAATTTTACATATTACGAAGTTAAATACGCACTTTTACTTTGAACATCTTCAAAAACACTCTCATAAATCATTTGAATACTCACAAAAATACCTTTATACATTTCCAAACAACACTGAAATACTCCCAAAACATCATTCGAACACCCCCAAATCACCTCTGAATACTCCCAGAACACCTTCATAAGTACTCTTGCACATCATTTGACGCCTTCATAAGTACTCTCATAATCATTTGTACACCTTCAAAAACACCTTTGAATACTCACATAAACACCCTTGAACACCTTCAAAACACCTTTGAATAACCTCAAAACACCTTTGAACACCTTCAAAACACCCTTGAACACCTTCAAAACAACCTTGAACACTCTCAAAAACAACATTTGAACACACTCAAAACACCTTTGAACACCTTTGAACATTTCCAAA
>NW_027197315.1:52500-64092 GCF_038502225.1 Cherax quadricarinatus | reverse complement strand
TTTGATTTCCTCCATTGCAGCTTTCCTTTCTTCAGTTTCACTAGCTAATGTACTTGGGCTCAGTGGCCTATCATTTTCCCTTCTCGGCTTTCCCTGGGCTCTGCTGTGGTCTGTTAGGGCCTCCACATATAGCTTAGGTCTTTCATTTACTACATTCTCCACTGATTGAGCTTCTACATGCTGTTTTGCTCCTTCTTTCCCTACAGTCCCCTTATTTGTGACTGAGGTAGCAGTCTCTGTTGTCAATCCCAAAATGTTCTTTAGTTCTTTAGGCTGTTTCAGATTTTTCAGTTCCTCTTCTAAACTCTGTATCCTGGCCTCTGCTGCTTTGACTTGCACCTCCCACTTCCTGCTTTCCATGTCTATCCTCTCTTCCATTCTCATGCTAAGTTCTTCTAGTTTCTTTTCCCATTCATGTTCCCTTTTTGTGAGCTCTGCTCACTTTGCAGTCTGCTCCTTTGCAGTTTCCTCCTCCTGTCCCTTGGTTTTTCTTGTTGCTCTCTGGCAACCCATTTTTGGTTTATCCTGGTTGCCTCAGAGTGGGAAACCTATGTAATTCTGTATGTTAGGTTAGTATTGTGTATGTCAGAGTGTGGGGGGGGGAGGTAGAGGAGGAACTGTGGCTATGTGGGAGATTAGTGGGAAGGGGGAGTGGGAAGGAGAGTGAAGCAAGTGGGTGAGTGGGAGAGGGAGAGGGGGAAGGAGGGAGAGGTGGGAAGGGGGAGGGTGAAAGAGGGAGGGGAGGGATCAGGTGAAGGAGTGAGATGTCGGTGGGGGAGGGGGGGAGTGTATGTGTGAATCTGGCAATATGTGTGTGTGGGGGTGTGTGTGGGTGTGTGTGGATGTGTGTGGGGGTGTGTGTGTGGGGGTGTGGGGGTGTATGGGTGTTCGTGCGCACACTATGCTACGCTACTCTTTTGAAGATCATAAAAAATTTTTCACAATCAATTCCTTATTAATATACACTAATATATACTATTTTTTTTATTATTATCACACTGGCCGATTCCCACCAAGGCAGGGTGGCCCGAAAAAGAAAAACTTTCACCATCATTCACTCCATCACTGTCTTGCCAGAAGGGTGCTTTACACTACAGTTTTTAAACTGCAACATTAACACCCCTCCTTCAGAGTGCAGGCACTGTACTTCCCATCTCCAGGATTCAAGTCCGGCCTGCCGGTTTCCCTGAACCCCTTCATAAATGTTACTTCGCTCACACTCCAACAGCATGTCAAGTATTAAAAACCATTTGTCTCCATTCACTCCTATCAAACACACTCACGCATGCCTGCTGGAAGTCCAAGCCCCTCGCACACAAAACCTCCTTTACCCCCTCCCTCCAACCTTTCCTAGGCCGACCCCTACCCCGCCTTCCTTCCACTACAGACTGATACACTCTTGAAGTTATTCTGTTTCACTCCATTCTCTCCACATGTCCGAACCACCTCAACAACCCTTCCTCAGCCCTCTGGACAACAGTTTTGGTAATCCCGCACCTCCTCCTAACTTCCAAACTACGAATTCTCTGCATTATATTCACACCACACATTGCTCTCAGACATGACATCTCCACTGCCTCCAGCCTTCTCCTCGCTGCAACATTCATCACCCATGCTTCACACCCATATAAGAGCGTTGGTAAAACTGTACTCTCATACATTCCCCTCTTTGCCTCCAAGGACAAAGTTCTTTGTCTCCAGAGACTCCTAAGTGCACCACTCACCCTTTTCCCCTCATCAATTCTATGATTCACCTCATCTTTCATAGACCCATCCGCTGACACGTCCACTCCCAAATATCTGAATACATTCACCTCCTCCATACTCTCTCCCTCCAATCTGATATCCAATCTTTCATCACCTAATCTTTTTGTTATCCTCATAACCTTACTCTTTCCTGTATTCACTTTCAATTTTCTTCTTTTGCACACCCTACCAAATTCATCCACCAATCTCTGCAACTTCTCTTCAGAATCTCCCAAGAGCACAGTGTCATCAGCAAAGAGCAACTGTGACAACTCCCACTTTATGTGTGATTCTTTATCTTTTAACTTCACGCCTCTTGCCAAGACCCTCGCATTTACTTCTCTTACAACCCCATCTATAAATATATTAAACAACCACGGTGACATCACACATCCTTGTCTAAGGCCTACTTTTACTGGGAAATAATTTCCCTCATACTCTAACTTGAGCCTCACTATCCTCGTAAAAACTCTTCACTGCTTTCAGTAACCTACCTCCTACACCATACACCTGCAACATCTGCCACATTGCCCCCCTATCCACCCTGTCATACGCCTTTTCCAAATCCATAAATGCCACAAAGACCTCTTTAGCCTTATCTAAATACTGTTCACTTATATGTTTCACTGTAAACACCTGGTCCACACACCCCCTACCTTTCCTAAAGCCTCCTTGTTCATCTGCTATCCTATTCTCCGTCTTACTCTTAATTCTTTCAATAATAACTCTACCATACACTTTGCCAGGTATACTCAACAGACTTATCCCCCTATAATTTTTGCACTCTCTTTTATCCCCTTTGCCTTTATACAAAGGAACTATGCATGCTCTCTGCCAATCCCTAGGTACCTTACCCTCTTCCATACATTTATTAAATAATTGCACCAACCACTCCAAAACTATATCCCCACCTGCTTTTAACATTTCTATCTTTATCCCATCAATCCCGGCTGCCTTACCCCCTTTCATTTTACCTACTGCCTCACGAACTTCCCCCACACTCACAACTGGCTCTTCCTCACTCCTACAAGATGTTATTCCTCCTTGTCCTATACACGAAATCACAGCTTCCCTATCTTCATCAACATTTAACAATTCCTCAAAATATTCCCTCCATCTTCCCAATACCTCTAACTCAACATTTAATAACTCTCCTCTCCTATTTTTAACTGACAAATCCATTTGTTTTCTAGGCTTTCTTAACTTGTTAATCTCATTCCAAAACTTTTTCTTATTTTCAACAAAATTTGTTGATAACATCTCACCCACTCTCTCATTTGCTCTCTTTTTACATTGCTTCACCACTCTCTTAACCTCTCTCTTTTTCTCCATATACTCTTCCCTCCTTGCATCACTTCTACTTTGTAAAAACTTCTCATATGCTAACTTTTTTTCCCTTACTACTCTCTTTACATCATCATTCCACCAATCGCTCCTCTTCCCTCCTGCACCCACCTTCCTGTAACCACAAACTTCTGCTGAACACTCCAACACTACATTTTTAAACCTACCCCATACCTCTTCGATCCCATTGCCTATGCTCTCATTAGCCCATCTATCCTCCAATAGCTGTTTATATCTTACCCTAACTGCCTCCTCTTTTAGTTTATAAACCTTCACCTCTCTCTTCCCTGATGCTTCTATTCTCCTTGTATCCCATCTACCTTTTACTCTCAGTGTAGCTACAACTAGAAAGTGATCTGATATATCTGTGGCCCCTCTATAAACATGTACATCCTGAAGTCTACTCAACAGTCTTTTATCTACCAATACATAATCCAACAAACTACTGTCATTTCGCCCTACATCATCATATAATATACTATAATATATACTATATAATATTAATTGTGTACACTTGTGTTTGTGTGTACACTTGTGTTTGTGTGTGTGTGTTTACTAGCTTGTCGTTCTTTGAAAAAGAGGGGGAGGGGGGGTCACGTTAACACTATTTGTTGTTGTTCTTGGTTCACCGGTACTCTCCCGGCCCAGATCTTCGCACACTAGGCTACTTTACTTTTTGAAGATTATAGGATTATTTTTTCTCGCTCAATTCCTTATTAATATATACTAATGTTTATTATAATAATAATTACGGGTGCACACGTGTGTTAGTATGTGCGTACTTGTTTACTAGCTTGTCCCTCAGAAAAACGGGGGGGGGGGGCACTAGGCTACACAACTCTTCTGGAGTTTACCTGGCGATATTTAGATAATTTACTAACCACTATCTATCTCCTGGTACTGAAAAAGGGAGAGAGAGATGGTATAGCATACAACCAGCAGGGCGAGACACTGAGACTTTAGACACTAACCAAAATTAACCACAAATAGGCAAGTGATGTCGTCTGCACAACAATGGAGGTTCCTGCTGGTCGGCTGCTATCAACTCCTTCAATTTTGTAACTCCTTCAGGAACTTTATCATGCATTCAAGTTTTTATTTTATTTTTATTTTAAGACTTGGTATTCCCACTTTTTTCTTTAGTACAGTATTATGGTCATAACAAGTCTGATGATGTTAGCTACATTCACAACACCAACAGCTGGGGATTGACTAATTTTTTCTTACTTTCAGTATTTACTTAATCACTCTTTCATGACCTTATCACTACACTGCTGTTATAACCAACTAACATATGTATTTGTTAATATTTCAGATCATACCGTTAACCCAATTAACTGTTTGGATATTTTCTGTCAACACTGCGGCCAGTAGCCTGATCAGCTGACTGCTACCCTCCCTCACTCACAATTCATTCAAATCTAAATTGTAAAAATTCTTGATCTTATCACATTATTCGCACTCTTGAAAGCTATTGCACTCTTGTAGGTATGTTCACTGATTCACTCACGTACGATGACCGCTAATAATATCTTAGGACAGCCACTAGAACGCTATATCCTGGGAGCACTATTCAGCGATACTGCTTCACGTGTGTGTGTGTGTGTGTGTGTACTCACCTAGTTGTACTCACCTAGTTGAGGTTGCAGGGGTCG
Source organism: Cherax quadricarinatus (assembly GCF_038502225.1). Lineage (NCBI taxonomy): Eukaryota > Metazoa > Arthropoda > Malacostraca > Decapoda > Parastacidae > Cherax > Cherax quadricarinatus. The sequence continues at coordinate 59,347 of NW_027197315.1, read as the reverse complement.
AGTCCAAGCTCCTGGCCCCGCCTCTTCACTGGTCGCTACTAGGTCACTCTCCCTGAACCATGAGCTTTATCGTACCTCTGCTTAAAGCTATGTATGGATCCTGCCTCCACTACATCGCTTCCCAAACTATTCCACTTCCTGACTACTCTGTGGCTGAAGAAATACTTCCTAACATCCCTTTGATTCATCTGTGTCTTCAGCTTCCAACTGTGTCCCCGTGTTGCTGTGTCCAGTCTCTGGAACATCCTGTCTTTGTCCACCTTGTCAATTCCTCTCAGTATTTTGTATGTCGTTATCATGTCCCCCCTATCTCTCCTGTCCTCCAGTGTCGTCAGGTTGATTTCCCTTAACCTCTCCTCATAGGACATACCTCTTAACTCTGGGACTAGTCTTGTTGCAAACCTTTGCACTTTCTCTAATTTATTTACATGCTTGGCTAGGTGTGGGTTCCAAACTGGTGCTGCATACTCTAATATGGGCCTAACGTACACGGTGTACAGGGTCCTGAATGATTCCTTATTAAGATGTCGGAATGCTGTTCTGAGGTATGCCAGGCGCCCATATGCTGCGGCAGTTATTTGGTTGATGTGCGCTTCAGGAGATGTGCCTGGTGTTATACTCACCCCAAGATGTGTGTGTGTGTTTGTGTGTGTGTTTGTGTGTGTGTTTGTGTGTGTGTTTGTTTGTGTGTGTGTGTGTGTGTGTGTGTGTGTGTGTACTCACCTATTTGTACTCACCTATTTGTGGTTGCAGGGGTCGAGTCATAGCTCCTGGCCCCGCCTCTTCACTGATTGCTACTAGGTCCTCTCTCTCCCTGCTCCATGAGCTTTATCATACCTCGCCTTAAAACTATGTATGGTTCCCGCCTCCACTACTTCACTTTCTAGACTATTCCACGACTTGACTACTCTATGACTGAAGAAATACTTCCTAACATCCCTTTGATTCATCTGAGTCTTCAACTTCCAATTGTGACCTCTTGTGTATGTGTCCCATCTCTGGAACATCCTGTCTTTGTCCACCGTGTCTATTCCGCGCAGTATTTTATATGTCGTTATCATGTCTCCCCTGACCCTCCTGGCCTCCAGTGTCGTCAGGCCGATTTCCCTCAACCTTTCTTCGTACGACAATCCCCGTAGCTCTGGGACTAGTCTTGTTGCAAACCTTTGCACTTTCTCTAATTTCTTGACGTGCTTGACTAGGTGTGGATTCCAAACTGGTGCTGCATACTCCAGTATGGGCCTGACGTAAATGGTATACAGTGTCTTGAACGACTCCTTATTGAGGTATCGGAACGCTATCCGTAGGTTTGCCAGGCGCCCGTATGCTGCAGCAGTTATCTGATTTATGTGCGCCTCAGGAGATATGCTCGGTGTTATACTCACCCCCAGATCTTTTTCCTTGAGTGAGGTTTGCAGTCTTTGGCCATCTAAATTATATTGTGTCTGCGGTCTTCTTTGCCCTTCCCCAATCTTCATGACTTTGCATTTGGCAGGGTTAAACTCAAGGAGCCAGTTTCTGGACCAGGCTTGTAGCCTGTCCAGGTCTCTTTGTAGTCCTGCCTGATCCTCATCCGATTTGATTCTTCTCATTAACTTCACATCATCTGCAAACAAGGACACTTCTGAGTCTATCCCTTCCGTTATGTCGTTCACATATACCAAGAACAGCACAGGTCCTAGGACTGACCCCTGTGGAACCCCGCTTGTCACAAGCGCCCACTCTGACACCTCGTCACGTACCATGACTCGTTGTTGCCTCCCTGTCAGGTATTCTCTGATCCATTGCAGTGCCTTTCCTGTTATGTGTGCCTGATCTTCTAGCTTTTTCAGTAACCTCTTGTGAGGAACTGTGTCGAAGGCCTTTTTGCAGTCCAAAAAAATGCAGTCGATCCATCCCTCTCTCTCTTGTCTTACTTCTGTCACCTTGTCATAAAACTCTAGTAGGTTTGTGACACAGGATTTTCCTTCCCTGAAACCATGCTGGTTGTCAATTATACACTTGTTTCTTTCCAGGTGCTCCACCACTCTCCTCCTGATTATCTTCTCCATGACCTTGCATACTATACACGTTAGTGATACAGGTCTGTAGTTTAGTGCCTCATGTCTGTCTCCCTTTTTAAAAATTGGGACTACATTTGCCATCTTCCATACCTCAGGGAGTTGCCCAGTTTCAAATGATGTGTTGAAGATCTTTGTTAATGGCACACACAATATCTCTGCTCCCTCTTTAAGGACCCACGGAGAGATGTTGTCTGGTCCCACCGCCTTTGAGGTGTCAAGTTCGCATAGCAGCTTCTTCACTTCCTCCTTGGTTATATGTACCTCATCCAGCACTTGCTGGTGTACCCCCCTGTTCTGATTTCCTGGAGTCCTACTGGTTTCCACTGTAAATACTTCTTTAAATCTCGTGTTGAGCTCCTGACATACCTCTCGGTCGTTTCTTGTGAATTCCCCATCACCCTTCCTCAGTCTGATTACCTGGTCCTTGACTGTTGTTTTCCTCCTGATGTGGCTGTACAACAGCTTCGGGTCAGTCTTGACTTTCGATGCTATGTCATTTTCATATTGTCGCTGAGCCTCCCTTCTTATCTGTGCATATTCATTTCTGGCTCTTCGGCTAATCTCTTTATTTTCCTGAGTTCTCTGTCTTCTGTACCTTTTCCATTCTCTAGTACACCTAGTTTTTGCCTCCCTACACCTTTGGGTGAACCAAGGACTCGTTCTGTTCTTCCCATTATTTCTGTTTCCCTTGGGAACAAACCTCTCCTCTGCCTCCTTGCATTTTGTTGCCACATAGTCCATCATTTCTTGTACTGGTTTTCCTGTCAGTTCCCTCTCCCACTGAATGTTTTGAAGGAAGTTCCTCATGCCTGAGTAGTTTCCCCTTTTGTAGTTTGGTTTTTCCCACCCTATTCCTGCTACTCTCTCCACTTGGAGCTCAACTATGTAGTCGAAGCACAGAACCACATGATCACTAGCTCCCAGGGGCCTTTCATACAAGATATCCTCGATGTCTGAACTACTCAAGGTGAATACAAGGTCCAGTCTTGCTGGTTCATCTTCTCCTCTCTCTCTGGTAGTGTCTCTAACATGTTGATGCATGAGGTTTTCCAGTACTACATCCATCATCTTGGCTCTCCATGTTTCGGAACCCCCATGGGGCTCCAGGTTTTCCCAGTCAATCTCCTTGTGATTGAAATCACCCATAACTAGTAACTTTGCTCCCCCCACATGTGCTCTCCTGGCCACCTCGGCTAGTGTGTCGACCATGGCTCTGTTGCTCTCATCGTATTCTTCTCTTGGTCTCCTGCAGTTCTGTGGTGGGTTGTACATTACTGCAATTATCACCTTATGTCCCTCAGACTGGATTGTTCCTACTAAGTAGTCCCTTTCACCCGTGCCATCCATTCCTTCCATTTTCTCAAAACCCCACTGGCTTTTAATGAGCAGTGCAACTCCTCCTCCCCCTCTCCTCCCTCTGTCTTTCCTGAGGATTTGATATCCGGGTGGAAAGATTGAATCTGTTATTATTCTGGTGAGTTTTGTTTCTGTGAGTGCTATTATGTCTGGGGATGTCTCCTTGATTCTTTCATGCCACTCCTCATACTTATTTGTTATTCCATCTGCATTTGTATACCATACCTTCAACTTCTTTTCTAAGACTGTGGTCTGGGAGGTGTATTGGGGTTGGGGAATTGGGAGACCTGATAAGGAACTATGGGTGGTTGCTGTGGGGGTGGAGTTTGTAATGTAGTGGGTGGGGGCATTGGATATGACATGGGTGTTTTGGTTTAGAGTGTTTGGCTGCACTGGGGTTGACCTGGTTGGGAGGCTTCTATAGGAAGCTGTGAGGGAGGTTGTATTTGATCTTCTTCCTGTGTCTGGGATCTCCTGTCTGTCTTCTCCATCCCCTCTCTTTCCTCCTTTCGCCTTTGTATCATCTCTCTCAGTTTCCGCCTTTCGTCTTGTGTTCTGTCGCGGTCGAGATACACCTTCCTGTATTCCGGCATGTCCCTTAATCGTGCTTTCTCCCACAGTATCCTGTTCCGAGTCGATTCTGCCTTGAAGGTCACTTTCACTGGCCGGGTTCTTTTTTTTACAAACCCCCCTATTCTCCGAAAATTTTCCAGCTGGGTCATGTCGTCTTCTCCGATTACTTTCATGATGCTTTCAATTGCTTTTTTTTCCCCTTGTTTTCTTGCTTCATATGTTTCCCCTTCAACTTCCTGTAGCCCATACACAAAGACTGACCTCACCCTTTCATTCTCCCACTGCATATCCCTGTGTATCCCCTCATTCAATTTGATTTCCTCCATTGCAGCTTTCCTTTCTTCAGTTTCACTAGCTACTGTACATGGGCTCAGTGGCCTGTCATTTTCCCTTCTCGGCTTTCCCTGGGCTCTGTTGTGGTCTTTTAGGGCCTCCACATATAGCTTAGCTCTTTCATTTACTACAGTCTCCACTGATAGAGCTTCTACATGCAGTTTTGCTCCTTCTGTCCCTACAGTCCCCTTATTTGTGGCTGAGGTAGCAGTCTCTGTTGTCAATCCCAAAATGTTATTTAGTTCTTTAGTCTGTTTCAGATTTTCCAGTTCCTCTTCTAAACTCTGTATCCTGGCCTCTGCTGCTTTGACTTTCACCTCCCACTTCCTGCTTTCCATGTCTATCCTCTCTTCCATTCTCATGCTAAGTTCTTCTAGTTTCTTTTCCCATTCTTGTTCCCTTTTTGTGAGCTCTGCTGCCCAATCTTCCTTTGCAGTTCCCTCCTCCTGTCCCTTGGGTTTTCTTGTTGCTCTCTGGCAACCCATTTTTTTTTATCCTGATTGCCTCAGAGTGGGAAACCTATGTAATTCTGTATGTTAGGTTAGTATTGTATATGTCAGAGTGTGGGGGGGAGGTAGAGGAGGAACTGTGGCTATATGGGAGAGTAGTGGGGAGGGGGAGTGGGAAGGAGAGTGAATCAAGTGGTAAGTGGGTGAGTGGGAGAGGGAGAGGTGGGGAGGGGGAGGGTGAAAGAGGGAGGGGAGGGATCAGGTGAAGGAGTGAGATGTCGGTGGGGGAGGGGGGGGAGTGTATGTGTGAGTCTGGCAATATGTGTGTGTGTGTGTGTGTGTGTGTATTGTGTGTGTGTTGTGTGTTGCGTGTGTGTGTTTGTGGGGGGGGGGTGGGGGGGTGTGGGTGAGTGTGTGGGTGGGTGTGTGGATGGGTGTGTGGGTGGGTGTGTGGGTGTGTGTGGGGGGGGGGGTGGGGGTGGGTGTGGGGGTGGGTGTGTGGGTGGGTGTGTGTGGGTGTGTGTGGGGGTGTGTGGGTGTGTGTGTGTGTGGTGTGTGTGTGTGGGTGTGTGTGTGTGGTGTGTGTGGGTGTGGGGGGGGTGTGTGTGTGGGGGGGTGTGGGGGTGTGGGGGGGGTGTGGGGGGTGGGTGTGTGGGTGGGTGGGTGTGTGGGTGTGTGTGGGTGGGTGGGTGTGTGTGGGGGTGTGTGGGGGTGTGTGTGGGTGGGTGGGTGTGTGTGGGTGTGTGTGGGTGTGTGGGTGTGCGTGCGCACACTAGGCTACGCTACTCTTTTGAAGATTATAAAAAAAAAAAAAATTTTCCCAATCAATTCCTTATTAATATGCACTAATATATACTATATAATATTAATTGCGTACACTTGTGTTTGTGTGTGTGTGTGTTTACTAGCTTGTTCTTTGAAAAAGAGGGGGGGGGGTTACGTTAACACTATTTGTTATTGTTGTTGGTTCACCGGTACTCTCCCGGCCCAGATCTCCGCACACTACGCTACTTTACTTTTTGAAGATTATAGGATTATTTTTTCTCACTCAATTCCTTATTAATATATACTGTTTATTATAACAATAATTACGGGTGCACACGTGTGTTTGTATGTGCGTACTTGTTTACTAGCTTGTCCCTCAGAAAAACAGGGGGGGGGGGTTCACTAGGCTACACAACTTCTGGAGTTTACCTGGCGATATTTAGATAATTTACTAACCACTATCTATCTCCTGGTACTGAAATAGGGAGAGAGAGATGGTATAGCATACAACCAGCAGGGCGAGACACTGAGACTTTAGACACTAACCAAAATTAACCACAAATAGGCAAGTGATGTCGTCTGCACAACAATGGAGGTTCCTGCTGGTCGGCTGATATCAACTCCTTCAATTTGTAACTCCTTCAGGAACTTTATCATACATTCAAGTTTTTATTTTATTTTTATTTTAAGACTTGGTATTCCCACTTTTTTCTTTAGTACAGTATTATGGTCATAACAAGTCTGATGATGTTAGCTACATTCACAACACCAACAGCTGGGGATTGACTAATTTTTTCTTACTTTCAGTATTTACTTAATCACTCTTTCATGACCTTATCACTACACTGCTGTTATAACCAACTAACATATGTATTTGTTAATATTTCAGATCATACCGTTAACCCAATTAACTGTTTGGATATTTTCTGTCAACACTGCAGCCAGTAGCCTGATCAGCTGACTGCTACCCTCCCTCACTCACAATTCATTCAAATCTAAATTGTAAAAATTCTTGATCTTATCACATTATTCGCACTCTTGAAAGCTATTGCACTCTTGTAGGTATGTTCACTGATTCACTCACGTACGATGACCGCTAATAATATCTTAGGACAGCCACTAAAGCAGCTAAACCCTGGGAACTATTTAGCGATACTGCTTCACGTGTGTGTGTGTTGATATTGTGTGTGTTGATATTGATGATGTGTGTGTGTGTGTGTTGGCGTTTTTGTGTATTGATGATATTGTGTGTGACATGTGTGTGTGCATGTGTGTGTGTGTGTGTGTGTGTAAGATACACAACATATC
>NW_027197315.1:0-47500 GCF_038502225.1 Cherax quadricarinatus | reverse complement strand
CTGGCAACAAGGTACCTTCTCTTGTGCAACCTTGTTTCATTTGAATCTACAAATGTATGATGTATGAAAGAAGGGAAGGTGCCTACAGCTTGGCAGAGAATGTGTATAGTTCCTTTATATAAAGGGAAGGGAGACAAGAGATTGTAAAAATTATAGGGGAATGAGTTTACCGAGTATACCTGGTAAAGTATACGGTAGGGTTATTATTGAAAGAATTAGAGGTATGACAGAGAGTGGGATTGCAGATGAGCAAGGAGGCTTTAGAGTGGGTAGGGGATGTGTAGATCAAGTGTTTACATTGAAGCATATATGTGAACAGTATTTAGATAAAGGTAGGGAAGTTTTCATTGCATTTATGGATTTAGAAAAGGCATATGATAGAGTGGATAGGGGAGCAATGTGGCAGATGTTGCAAGTGTATGGAATAGGTAGCAAGTTACTAAATGCTGTAAAGAGCTTTTAGTGAGGCTCAGGTTAGGGTGTGTAGGAGAGAGGGAGATTACTTCCTGGTAAAAGTAGATCTTAGACAGGGATGTGTAATGTCACCATGGTTCTAGGTTGGTAGACAGCATCCACCCAGGGAGGTACTACCATCCTGCCAAGTGAGTGTAAAACAAAAGCCTGTAATTGTTTTACATGATGGTAGGATTGCTGGTGTCTTTTTTTCTGTCTCATAAATCTGCAAGATTACAGGTATGTCTTGCTACCTCTACTGACACTTAGATCACACTGCACATACATGTACATGTTTATTTATACACACTCATCTGAGTTTTCTTTGATTTTATCTTAATAGTTCTTGTTCTTATTACTTTTCCTTTGATATCCATGGGGAAATGGAATAAGAATCTTTCCTCCGTAAGCCATGCGTGTTGTAAAAGCCAACTAAAATGCCAGGAACAATGGGATAGTAACCACTTTTCCTGTAATAATTACTAAAAAGAATAAGAAGAAAATTGTCAAAGTGGGATGTCTGAATGTGCATGGATGTTGTGCAAATGATAAGAAAGAGATGATTGTGGATGTTATGAATGAGAAGAAGCTGGATGTCCTGGCTTTAAGTGAAACAAAGCTGAAGGAGGTGGGAGAGTTTCAGTGGCTAGGAATAAATGGGATTAGGTCAGGGGTTTCAAATAGAGTTAGAGCTAAAGAAGAAGTAGCAATAATGTTGAGGATAAGCTATGGGAGAAAAAGAGGGACTATAAATGTATTAATTCAAGGATTATGTGGAGTAAAATAAAGATTGGATGTGAAAAGTGGGTTATAGTAAGCATATATGCACCTGGAGAAAGAAATGTAGAGGAGAGAGAGAGAGATTTTGGGAAATGTTGAGTGAATGCGTGGGGAGTTTTGAACCAAGTGTGAGAGTACTTGTGGTTGGGGATTTCAATGCTAAAGTGGGTAAAAATGTTGAGGGAGTAGTAGGTAAATTTGGGGTGCCAGGGGTAAAGGAAAATGTGGAGTCTTTAATTGAGCTATGTGTAGAAAGAGGTTTGGTAATAAGTAATACATATTTTATGAAGAAGAGGATAAATAAATATACAACGTATGATATAGCACGTAATGAAAGTAGTTTATTAGATTATGTATTGGTGGATAAAAGGTTGATGGGTAGGCAACTGATATACTATCAGATAATTATTTAGTTGTAGCTACAGTTAGAGAAAGAGGTAGATGGGACAAGAGGAAAATGACAACAACAAGTAAGAGGGAGGTGAAAGTGTATAAACTAAGGGAGGAGGAAGTTTGGGTGAGATATAAACAACTATTAGCAGAAAGGTGGGCTGGTGCAAGTATGAGTAGTGGGGGGGTTGAAGAGGGTTGGAATAGTTTTAAAAAATGCAGTATTAGAATGTGGGGCAGAAGTTTGTGGTTATAGGAGGGTGGGTGCAGGAGGAAAGAGGAGTGATTGGTGGAATGATGAAGTAAAGGGTGTGATGAAAGAGAAAAAGGTAGCTTATGAGAGGTTTTTACAAAGCAGAAGTGTTATACGAAGAGTAGAGTATATGGAGAGTAAAAGAAAGGTGAAGAAAGTGGTGAGAGATTGCAAAAGGAGAGCAGATGATAGAGTGGGAGAGGCACTGTCAAGAAATTTTAATGAAAATAAGAAAAAATTTTGAAGCTAGTTAAACAAGTTAAGAAAGCCTAGGGAACGACTGGATATGTTAGTTAAAAACAGAGTAGGGGAGTTAGTGGATGGGGAGATGGAGGTATTGGGTAGATGGCGAGAATATTTTGAGGAACTTTTAAATGTCGATGAAGAAAGGGAGGCAGTAATTTCATGCACTGGCCAGGGAGGTATACCATCTTTAGGAGTGAAGAAAAGCAGGATGTGAGTGTGGGGGAGGTGCGTGAGGCATTACGTAGAATGAAAGGGGGTAAAACAGCTGGAACTGACGGTATCATGACTGAAATCTTTAATGCAGGGGGAATATAGTGTTGGAGTGGTTGGTATTTTTTTTTTTAATGTACAAAAGAGGGGAAGGTACCTAGGGATTGGCAGAGAGCATGTATAGTCCCTTTATATAAAGGGAAGGGGGACAAAAGAGATTGTAAAAATTATAGAGGAATAAGTTTACTGAGTATACCAGGAAAAGTGTATGGTAGGGTTATTATTGAAAGAATTAGAGGTAAGACAGAATGTAGGATTGCAACACTACCATCTTCATTTTCACTATCTGTTCCTGTTGTACAGCCATGGGATGTACTCCGAGATGTACTCCTTCCCCTAGGAATAGCATGTGGCACTCTACCAGAGCACATATACCGTCGTATATACTGATGCTTCACTGGAGAATATTCTACTTCACTCTCGCTACTGGAACTGTTTTCAAGAGCTTGGAGTTCATATTCACTATCACCATTGCTCACATCTGAGTCCTGGATATGGGAAAATAAGAGTTTCCTCTTTCGTTCTGGTACAACTGAATGTGAACAAGACAGCCCAGCACCAAAGGTGGAAGGTTGAGGGTCATCTGGATTTTCCTCACTATTACTGGTATTATGGTCATTAGTTTCGGTCACATCCTCATCAAAACCTTGAAACTTATCTTCACTGACACTTCCATATTAGAACTGTCACTGGGGAACAAAAGTGTCCCAATTCGCCGAGGAGTGAGTTTATTACAGCGAGGCATGGTGAGCAAGGTGTACTAAAATGGCGTTCCCACAGTGCACCACTGGGTCCCCGAATTTTTTCCTACCGCGCGCACTGATCACGCAGACCCATTCTCTCACATCTAGGCCTACCAGCTGTTTCCCACTTAATTTGAAGCCGCTAGAATTTAGGCGTACTAGTATGGCACCAACCCTGGCGCGCAAGCCGCACTAGTATGGCACCAACCCTGGCACGCAAGCCGTACTAGTATGGCACCAACCCTGAAAAGGTTAACATGTTTATAGATGGGGTTGGTAGATAAGACACATAGGCAACATTTAGGCAACGTTATTCCGAAACGTTTCGCCTACACAGTAGGCTTCTTCAGTCGAGTACAGAAAGTAGGCAGGAGCAGTAGAGATGTGAAGACGATGTAATCAGTCCATCACCCTTGAAGTCGTAGATTTGAGGTTGTCAGTCCCTCAGCCTGGAGAAGTTCTGTTCCAAAGTCTGGAATTAACTGAAGATCAAGCGACAGTGTTGAGACTGAAATACTGTCGGAAGGAGAGGTGCAGAGTAGTAGTAGTGAGAATGTAGCCACTTGGAGGTCATGTCCCTCTCAGATCAAACAATTCTCACTTGAAAAAGTTGTCCAAGGTGTTTTCTCCTCTGTACCAAGATGCCATTGTGTTGCAGTGTCTGACAGAGTGATTATCAAATGGTATACAATGCCGACAGGTTGGTAGATAAGACACATAGGCAACATTATTCCGAAATGTTTTGCCTACACAGTAGGCTTCTTCAGTCGAGTACAGAAAGTGGGCTGAAGAAGCCTACTGTGTAGGCGAAACGTTTTGGAATAAAGTTGCCTAAATGTTGCCTATGTGTCTTATCTACCAACCTGTCAGTATTGTATATCATTTGATAATCACTGTCAGACACTGCAACACATCTCTACTGCTCCTGCCTACTTTCTGTACTCGACTGAAGAAGCCTACTGTGTAGGCGAAACGTTTCAGAATAAAGTTGCCTAAATGTTGCCTATGTGTCTTATCTACCAACCTGTCGGTATTGTATACCATTTGATAATCACAGATGGGGTTGTAAAAGAAGTAAATGCTAGGGTGTTGGGGAGAGGGGTGGGATTAAATTATGAGGATTTAAATACAAATTGGGAGTTGACACAGTTAATTTTGCTGATAATACTGTGCTTTTGGGGGTTTCTGAAGAAAAGTTGCAAAGGTTAGTGGATGGGTTTGGGAGGATATGTAAAGGTAGAAAGTTGAAAGTGAATATAGATAAGAGTAAGGTGATGAGGGTATCAAATGGTTTAGATAAAGAAAAATTGGATATCACACTGGAGGGAGGGAATATAGAAGTAAATTTTTTCAGATATTTGGGAGTTGACTTGTCAATGAATGGATTCATAAAGGATGGGGTAAACCATAGAATTGATGAAGGAAAAAAGGTGAGTGGTGCATTGAGATATCTGTGGAGGCAAAGAAGGGAATGTACAACTGTATAGTGGTTCCAACACTTTTATATGGATGTGTAGCTTGGATTGTAAATGATGCAGTGAGGAGGTGGCTGGAGGCGAAGATGTGTGGTGTAAATATTATGCAGAGAATTCGTATTTTGGAAATTACGTAGGAGGAAGTGTGGAGTTACTAAAAGTACGTATTAGTCAGAGGGCTGAAGAGGAGCTGTTGAGGTGGTTTGGTCATTTAGAGAATGAAACAAAGTAGAATGACTTGGAGAGCTTATAAATCTGTTGGGGAAGGAAGGCGGGGTAGAGGTTGTCCACCAAAAGGTTGGAGGGAGGGGGTAAAGGAGGTTTTGTGCATGAGGGGCTTGGACTTCTAGGAAGTGTGTGTGTGTGTTAGGAGTGAATGGAAACAAATGGTTTTTGGGACCTGATGAGCTGCTGGAGTGTGAGCAGGGTAATATATGGTGAAGGAATTCAGGGAAACCTGTTAGCCGGACTTCAGTCTTGGATGTGGGAAGTACAGTGCCTGCACTTTAACCCTTAAATGGTCCACGCATATATACGTTCTTCGCCCCAAACGTATATATACGTTTTATTTTTCCTGCCTTCAAATTTGGCACGATTGGCCTGAGATGCCTTGTCAGCATAGAATGGGTCCTAACACTCAGTGTGCGTGGTATTAAAAAAATCTGGGACCACTTAGTACCTTGTGGCTGTATAGTCCTTGTGGCTTAGCGCTTCTTTTTGATTATAATAATAATAATTAGTACCTTGTGGGAGCGCCAGTTAAATTGAGAGCCAGCTAGAGCAAACAGTGCGGCAAACACTGAGGATTCACTGATGTAATGTCTTATTAACACTCCTCTTTTAAGAGGAAAGTGATGTTTACCCCAAGTTTAGGGTCTGTCTATCTCTGTCTATATCTCTGTCTATCTCTATCTCTGCCTTCCTCTATCTATCTCTGTCTCTGTCTACCTCTGTCTGTTTATCTGTGTCTGTCTCTGTCTCTATCTGTCTTTGTCTCTGTATCTCTTTCAATCTCTCTTTCTGTCTATCTCTGTCTCAAAGGTACACATAAATACAAGTATACATAGTGTAAATTACCTAGGATAACCCAAAAAATCCAGACAAAGTGCTATACTCTGCTTGAAGATGTGAGTAAACGTGATGACGCAGTCTTGTGGCTCTCTCTGAGACAGAGAGCTAAATGGATAGACAGATAGACAGGGAGCTTGACAGACAGATAGACAGGGCGCTTGACAGACAGACAGACATGTTTGTGTACCAGCGAAAACAAAGTGAGGGCGATGCTCATCAAATATCACCTCTAATCTTTTCTTATCAGCTGCACCCTCCCCCACCCTCGTGTATGCTCATCAAACGTCAGCTCTTATCAGTTGTTATCTCATCATGTCACTGTCAGGGGTGGACTTTGTTTTTCATGCTTCAAGGGAACTTATTATTACCTATTATTATTATTACGTATCATCATCATCATATCATATCATCATATATCATATCATCATATATCATATATATATATATATATATATATATATATATATATATATATATATATATATATATATATATATATATATATATATATATATCATATCATCATATATCATATCATCATATATCATCATCATATATCCTCATCATCCTCAATCCTTCTCATCATCCTCATCATCCTCAATCCTTCTCATCATCCTCCTCATCCTCCTCCTCCTCATCATCCTCATCCTCATCCTCCTCCTCATTATATACTTCCACATATCCAAAACATTGCTGGGTCATATAAATACTTTGTATATATTCCAAGACAATAGTAAATGGCCAAGGCAGGTTTAAATGTCCACCTGTCAGTGTGTTTGTGACAATTTCAGTACCTAATACTAGTGTCAGAACAAAGATTGGTTATAAAACGACAAGAGCTACTACAAATTGTAATTATCAGAACATAAAAATTACATAAAATAATATGAAAAATAGAAAAAAGGTACATCGGCAACACTTCTGCAAGCAGCAGGACTCGATGTTGCTGTCACATGAGCATCCAGTGCCAACTTCTCGGCCTCATATCTCGGTAAGTACTGACCGTAATTTTTTTATTGTAAAATATGTCAAAAAATGTGTTCTTTTTTCTATGATTTTTTTTTTTCCAAAAAAATTTGGGGCGCTGTGCGAGTGAACATATATATACGTTTGGACCGTTTAAGGGTTAAATTAGGGGTTTAGGAAATTGACAGTTTGGAGAGACGTCTAAACTGTCATATCAGAGTGCCTTTGCAAAGACAGAGATTATGTATGAGTATTGGTGAAAGTTTTTTCTCTCTCTATGGGTTTTTCTTTCTTTTGGGGTCACCCTGCCTCGGTGGGAAGCGGTCGATATGTTAAAAAAAAGAAAATTAAATGATTCTCTTGGTTTTTGCATTTATCATTGATGTCATGAAGAAACTACTCAAAATTGAAAAAGGATTTTTCTCACTTATGACTAAAATTACTTTGATCTCATCAGGCAGAAAACAGCTATTTAGTCCTCCTTTCAACTTTGTTTCAGATTACTGTTTTGTAACAAAAATTTTTTGCATTTTTTTCTACTTCAAGTGCACTTGTTGATTGCAGAACGATTAAAGATGTGAATTTGAGCTATTAAACATTGATAATTTCACATAGACAAAGTGTGTGGCCTAAAAACCTCATCTAAACAGGCTAAGTTGGTGATGTGGCCTGCCAGTCAAAATAATTGCCTGCCCCTGAGCTAGGCCTTCTCTCCCAGGAAATGGAAGGCTTCACAAGAATAAAGAATCCAAGCAAAATTACTGTTCTAATGGATTTAAGGACTCCAAAGTGGATATTATTGTAGAGTAAAACTTGCAAAACTCCCCAGATTCTAGGGTAAAAGAAAACAATAATATTCTCTAAAGCAGAGGAACCTGCCCTCTTGATTGATACAGTGAATAAGCTTATTGCTATATGACACATTCAGGTTTAGGGCTTAAATTTATTATACAGTGGAACCTCAGCTTATGAATTTAATCTGTTCCGTGGACTTGTTCGTATGCTGAGTCAATTTTCCTCATTTAAATTAACTGAAATTAAATTAATTTGTTCCAGCCGAATTCCTGCTCTCAGGAGGCATGACAAAATAACCCTAATATCAACTCGACTGTTTATTTATCTTTCACAATTCATCTAATATGACATAATAAACAATATAAATAACATAGAAACCTGATATACACCCTAGAATGAATAAAATGTCATTATGTGGACGGCGAGGGAGGATTGTGGTTGTGAGAGTGGTCGCTATGTACAATTTTTATGTTTATCTCGCTACACTAGGTACCTTGTCTGTGCTTATCAATGATTTCTTGCTTTAATTCCATGCAAATCATCCTCTTTTTCTTCTTGGCACTGTCCTTTCCATTTGTTTCCTTAGGACTCATGGTTAGAAGAAAGAAATCTGAAGAATTAACTGCACGAAATGTAAGGAGATCACGAGAATTCCTTGCACTGAGAGGGTAGCTCCGTAAGCACATGTGCATTGGTGAACATTGTTTTGATTGACACTGCTATCTGGTGATGGTGGTGTCAAACTAAATTATATACAGTACGTACATAGTATTATTGTTATTATTATTATATTATTTATTATACATTATTATTATTTATCATTATCATAATTATTAGTACATACGTATTATTATTTGGGTCACCCTGCCTTGGTGGGAGATGGCTGACTTGTTGAAAAAAAAAGTATTATTATAATAATTATCATTATTATTATTAATTTAGGGACCTGGAGCACAGATCCAATTCCCTAGATCAAGAACCCCTCACCATGTACTTACTATTACTACTACAGTGGACCCCCGCATAACGATCACCTCCGAATGCGACCAATTATGTAAGTGTATTTATGTAAGTGCGTTTGTACGTGTATGTTTGGGGGTCTGAAATGGACTAATCTACTTCACAATATTCCTTATGGGAACAAATTCGTTCAGTACTGGCACCTGAACATACTTCTGGAGTGAAAAAATATCGTTAACCGGGGGTCCACTGTACTAATAATTATTATTATAACAAAAATAATACAATATAATTATAATAACAGTAAGTAGAAACTTCAAAAGGCTGCCAGTAGTTGGTGCCACCATCAGCAAAACATTGATAACCACTACTAGTACACTTTTCACCTATCTGGACTTTAGTCTAATAGTATTAGGTTAAGTCTGCCCAAAATGCCTCGGCATGATAGAGGCTTTCTTTGCTCCAGTCATATTATGATATGTAAACACATATTGTAACCTTTGCAAAGAAATAAATATTTTATTTATTTATTTATTTAAGGGACCTCCCTTGAGGGGGAAGTTCGCATCCTGAAATGTCGTTCATATCCAGAAGCAAAAAATCGACTGAACAACGGTTCATATCCTGAAAAGGTCGAATGGTGGGGCGTTTGTAAGCCGAGGTTCCACTGTATTATTTTGAATAAGCTTAGCAATTTCCCATGGACTGCATAATCCCTACAGATTTAGTACTTACCTCTTAAGTTTTTATTTTTAATTGACACATCAGCCATTTCCCACCAAAGCAGGATGCCCCAGAAAAGAAGAAACACTTTCATTATCATTCACTCCATCAGTCTTACCAGCGGTGTGCCGACACAATAGTTCAAAAACTGCAGTGTATCTACTCCCCTCCTTCAGAGTGCAGGCACTGTGCTTCCCACCTCCAGGACTAAAGTCTGGCTAACCGGTTTCCCTGAATCCCTTTATAAATGCTACTTTGCTCACAATCCAGCAGCACATCGACTCATAAAAAATTTCATTTGCTTCCACTCGCTTCTATCAAACGTGCTCACACACACTTGCCGGAAGTCTAAGCCCCTTGCATATAAAATCTTTACCCCCTCCCCCTGCTTACCCCGCCTTCCTTTCACTATTCCCTCCAAGTCATTCTGTTTTGTTCTATCGTCTCTAAATGCCTGAAACACCTCAACAACCCCTCAGCCCTCTGAATAATACTTTTAGAAACCCCTACACCACCTAATCTACAAACTATGGATTCTCTGCATAATATTCACACCACACATTGGCCTCAGACACAACACTTCAACTGCCTCCAAACTTCTCCTTGTTGAAACATTCACCACCCATCCTTCGCACCCATATAAGAGCGTTAGTACCACTGTATTCTCGTACAGTCTCCTCTTTGCTTCAATGGCTAATATCATTTGTCTCCACAGATTCCTCAGTGCACCACTCACCTTTTTCCCACTTTCAATCTATGGTTCACCTCATCTTTCATAGACCCATCTGCTGACAAGTCAACTCCCAAATACAGACGCTACCCTACTTATGAACATTTGAGTTACAAGCATTCGGACATACGAACAGATTACTGTGTTAGTTAAAGTTAGTTAAACAAGTTTTTTATTTCAGTATTTACGCCACATTTTCATGGCGTCGCGTGCGAAAGGGTTAAAGTATGATTTAGTGTTAAGAACAGTACATCACTGATACTGTACAGTATGTAGTCTTTAAGTTTTCAACAAACAACAGAGAAGAGAGAGAGAACAGTAATAATAATGACAATAATAACCCTTAAACCGTTCAAACGTAGATCTATGTTCACATGCGTAGCACTCCAAACGTAGATCTACATTTTATTTTACATGTTTTCAGATGTAAAAAAACATAGATCTATGTTCAGAGCACTACACACGTGAACGTATTTCAACATTTGGATAGTTTAAGGGTTAAAAAAATAATAATAATCGTAATAGAAAAATGGCAAAATAACGACTTATGAACAGTTCAAGGTATGAACGACCTTCTGGAATGTAACTTGCTTGTAAGTTGGGGGGCATCTGTAGAGTAGTTTTCCCTGTATCTGCAGGTGATATGTTTCAAGACCTACCATGAGTATCCGAAACTGCGAATAGTAGCGAACCCTATACATTTAGTATATAATTTTTCCTTTACACATATATCTTTGAAAAAGTTTAATTACCTGAAATATACCTGGAAAATCGGTGACATCCCTGCTTTTCATTGGGGAGATGTTTCATCGTCTGCCGAGTCTTTTGCTTTCATAGGGAGTGATCTTTGTGTGCAACTTTGGTACTAATCCCTAATTGATAAATTATGCACAAGTTGAGAATTGGCACTTTTTCACCAATGGAAAGCGCTTCACGCCTTCTCATAGGCTTGCGTATGACCCCGGTGGTTGAGCACTTAGTTTTGATTATAATAATTCTATTAGGCTTTGAATAACTGTTGACAAAACTACTTTTGTGCTTTGGAGCCGTTTTTAAGCAAAATTAAGGGTTGTTTTTGGGTCACAGTAAACTGTGGATAACAAACCATGTAAGCCAGATCCATGGATATGGGGGTTCTACTGTATCTGGGTTCATTCACTTCCTCCATATTCCTTCCAGTCTGCTACCCAATCTTTTATTACTTAAATATAATTATTAAACAAAATTTCTCTGATGTTACGTAACTTGCATACATCCTAGAGGCCTATAAGAACACCAGTAAATATTTGACCAGTACCTAACGAAACTCCTACTCTGCTCCCACCACAGCCTCTAAATTAGCACCATTCATTAAATTGTTAAAAAATGTAACTAGTAATATAGAAGGAATAGTACATATCTATTTCAACACTTTTAAACAAATCATTTGAATGTACCTTTACATTTTTAAAAGCCAGGAAAATATTGATCAGGTAAATTGGTGATCAAGCCAAAGTTAACAATTTCAGACTAATATTTAATCTTGCAGTACCATAAAAATTATTGAACTATTGGATGAAAAGTGCCTCACTAGCATTAGGAACACTCTTTGCTAGGGGTGAACTGAACAAAACCTTTCAGTCTCCAGAATCCTTAATAATATTAAACTAAAATACTAAACCTTTAGGAATCATAAATTATTATTATAATCAAAACTAAGCACTAAACTCACAAGGGTTATACAGCACTGTAGGGATTGTAAAAGGGATGGGCAGTAATTGGGTTTGATCTAAGTTTATCCGATTCCTTGGATCAGTAGCCCCTCACCAGCATTGAGGAACTTTCCTTGAGGAAAGAACTCGCAGTATTATTATTAGTATTATAATCACAGGGCCTCTTCAAGGGGGGCTCCTTGGCGTGGTGAAGAGGCTCTTGGTCTGAGGAATTAGACCTATTGGTCTTCTTCCTCAGACCGAACCTAATTACCCCCCAATCTCCCCTCCCCTATCCCATCCTCCCCATCCTCCCCTTTTTCCTTTCCTCCTCCTCCTCCCCACTCCTCCCTTTTGCCCTTCCTCTTTTTGTCCTTTGGGATTTCTCCCACAGGCGCGCTAGTTCCTGGGTAGGAGAAAGGACACCGGGGTCCATCCCATTCCGTTGAGGTTTCTTGGCGGTGGCGTAGTTTGCCGTGGAATCTGGATTGCCTAGGGATGTCCCGATCCCTCTCCGGTATCCCGGAGTAGCTTTGGGTGTCTTTTGGGCGACGGGTGTAGCTCTGGAAGCCACCTTTCGGATTCCGGGGATGGTGGCTGAAGGAGGTATGCTTTGTGGCGGATATCCGGCCGCCCTCTCTTTTGTCCACCGAGGTAGCTCGGCAGATGTGAGGTTGCTATCCCAGATTGCTGGTTTACTGGCATGAAGGGTAGGGTATGGCACGGGTTCCATGCTGCATCTGTGCTACTAGCGGTGTCGAGTCCTCTTGGGCGCGGAGGGAGATTTCTGGCCCTTTCATCCCTCCTAGGAACTATCCCTCCCCGGTCCCCCCTTTTTTTTTCTTTTTTTTTATTTTTATTTTCTTTTCTTCTTTCTTTTTTTTTCTTAAAAACAAAAAGAAAGAAGTAACCTAACCATGGCAGCCCTAGTCCATGAACCTGGTACCCCCGGGCCCCTTCTTGATACCGCACCCCGTTCTGACCCCGCCTCGTCTTTGGACCACTCTTCAGACATTCCTCATGCCTCTGTACCTATTGCCGGTGCTGTTTCCTCACCCGCTTCAGGTACTGAGGCCTCGACTGACTCCTTCGATTTATCAGACCTTCGCTCTCCTCTGACTATGCTTCCGGCCTCTCCCTCTACGGTGCGGCAATTTTCAAATCGCCGACCCGTTCCACGTCGGACCAACTCTGGTCCCACGCCTAAACGTCAACGACAATTACCTGCTGATGATACTTCTCCACCTTCACCTTCTCGTTCTTCTCAGAAACGATCGACACGTCCTTCACTACCTTTCCACGCTCAGTTTCAGACTGAACAGTGGACTAAATTCTTCACTTTACGACCAACTTCCTCTACTGCCTATCTTTCTGACCATAGTATTGGCAAGGCACTCCTACGCCATGTTGGTAAAGATATTTCTTTTCATGCTCTTAAGAGCGGTACGCGCATCATTACCGTACAGAATGCTACCCAGGCTCGTGAGCTCTCTCGTCTTTCCCATATAGATACTGTTCCTGTCACCCTTGAAAAACATCATTCCCTCAATTCTTGTAGTGGTACCGTTATTCTGCCCCATACCATAGTTCAACAAAATTTCCAGACATGTGGCACCGACATTCTAGAACAGCTGGAACTCCAAGATCTCCCAATCCTCAAGGTAGACACTTACGTTCTTCCTGCCCGTGGGCGGAGACGATACCCTAGCAATGTGGCTCGTTTAACTTTTGACAGCCGAGAACTCCCATCCTCCGTTTATATAGCAGGACATCGGTTACAAGTTCGAAAGGTGATCCCTACACCACAACAGTGTAGAAATTGCTGGCGATTTGGCCATCCAGCGAAATATTGCAGATCTATCGCCGAATGCCCAGTCTGTGGTGCCGATGACCATTCTAATACGTCTTGCAATCGATCTCCCTCTTGCCTTAACTGTCATGAGGCTCACCCTTCGTACTCTCGCCGTTGTCAGGTCTATTTAAACGAGCGGGAAATCCGTTACCTCAAAGAGACAGAAGGTCTCCCTTATGCCATGGCAGTTTCTCATCTCCGCCTCCAAGGGAGACTCCCACGTGTTTCTTATTCCCGTGTTTCAAAACGTCCCCCCACTTCTGGTATCCCATCTTCTACACCCACCTCTGTGGTTACCTCTCCCATAATCACTCCTGTATCTAATCCTTTTGCTGTCCTCGGCTCAGACGTCCCTACTTCAACGCCTCAGTCTAATCTCGCTTCTTCGAGTTCTCTCTTACAAGCCTCAGTATCGACGAGACCTCGTACGACACCTCTTCCCAATCGTCCCTCTACTTCTCAAAAGTCAAAAAAAGGTCCGGTAACACCTCCTACCCATCTTCCACCTCCTCATTTTACCCTCCCTGTCTCTGTCCCTAGTTCTTCCCCTCTCACTGGCTCAGTTACAAGTGCAGAGGTTCACCCTCCTCCTCGTAATGTACCTTCCTCCCCTGTTCCCTCCCAAGTTTCTTCCTCTTCTGCCACCTCCCAGGTTCCTGTCTCTTCTGTCCCCTGCCACGCTTCTCCAGTTCCCTCCACCCTTTCGCCCCCCCCTACCTTGGTACAGTCCAATACAGTTCCAATCTTTACTCATCCTCCCCCTACCATTCCCAATATTGTCTCCCATACGACATCTCTGAATTCCGAAACACTTGAAGCAATCTCTGAATATATTGCAGAGACCAAACCATCAATGGACACTGATCCACCTTCCGCTCTTCCTCTCTCCTCTGCTCCATCTGCGCAACTCCTTTCTTCACAGCGCACCGTTCCTTCGCTGCTTGAACATTTTCCACTGCCTCCGCATGTGGACTTTTCTAACCCTTCTAGTCCGTAGGAACCCTTACCTGCGGATTTCAAGTATCTTTATCATTGCCAATCATGGCCTTTTTACAGTGGAATATACGCGGCCTCAGGGGTAATCGGGGTGAGCTTCAGATGTTACTCTCCCAGTTTGCCCCTGTTGGTGTTTGCTTACAGGAACCAAAATTACACTCTGCTGTTATTTCTCACATCTCAGGCTATAATTTATTGTATTCTTCAGATCCTTTTCCTGATGGGACCTTTAATGAAAGTGCCCTTCTTCTCCGCACTGATATTCCGTACCATCAGCTATTTGTTCATACTTCGCTGCATTACACAGCAGCCCGTATCCACTTACATAGGTGGTATACGCTCTGTTCTTTATATCTCTCTCCTTCTCGGGCATTATCTATTCCGGATTTTGCCTTCCTTGTTTCGTCATTACCGCCACCGATTCTGTTACTTGGTGATTTTAATACCCACCATTTCCTCTGGGGAGGGTCTCACTGTGATTCCCGTGGAATTCAGTTAGAGGCTTTTCTTGCCACCCACCCCCTCCATGTTTTAAATACAGGTACTCACACCCATTTTGATCCTCGGACTCATACTCTCTCTTGCATCGATCTCTCAGTTTGCTCTTCCTCCGCCGCATCAGACTTTACTTGGTCTGTTCTCCCGGACTTACATGACAGTGATCATTTCCCAATCATTCTTACTTCCCCTTCATATTCGCCACCTCTTCGCACCCCACGCTGGCAATTTAATCGGGCAAATTGGAACCTTTACTCACACCTGACTGTTTTTAAAGAGGTTTCTTCTTCGTCCTCCATCGATGAGCTTTTACACCTCTTCTCGTCCTCCGTTTTCACCGCAGCTTCTCATTCTATACCCCAAACTTCGGGCAGGCATTCTCAGAAATGCGTGCCTTGGTGGTCTCCTGCTTGTGCTCGTGCAGTACGTTTGAAACGCGCTGCATGGGGCAGGTACCGGTACAATAGAACCACAGAGCGACTCCTTGATTTTAAACAGAAGCGTGCGATCGCTCGCCGTGTCATCCGTGACGCTAAACGCACTTGCTGGCGAGATTATGTCTCCACCATCACCTCTGCTTCCTCTATGAGTGCAGTCTGGAAAAAAGTACGAAAACTGAGTGGTAAATATTCTCCTGACCCGGCTCCTGTTCTGCGGGTTGCCGGTGTTGATATAGCAAACCCACTAGATGTTGCCAATGAAATTGGCAATCATCTGGTCCGTATTTCTCAGGGACTCCATCTATGCCCCTCATTTCTTTCCTCAAAGTCTGCCAGAGAGTTAGCACCCTTGGACTTTTCTTCTCTCAGAGAAGAACAGTATAATGTGCCTTTTACACTTCAAGAACTGGAGGCAACACTCTCAGCTTGTTGATCATCGGCAGCTGGGCCCGACGACATTCATATTCGTATGCTACAACATTTACATCAGTCAGCCCTTGCAGTCCTATTACGCCTTTACAATCTTATTTGGTCACAAGGAGTTCTTCCACAGCTGTGGAAATCCGCCATTGTTCTCCCTTTCCGCAAACCAGGCACTACGGGACATGAAACCTCCCACTATCGTCCCATTGCTCTTACCAGTGCAGTTTGCAAAGTAATGGAACGTCTAGTAAATAGACGTTTAGTGTGGTATTTAGAGACACACAACAGTCTCTCCACTCATCAATATGGCTTTCGTAAGGGACGTTCTACCATAGACCCCTTACTGCGCTTGGATACGTATGTTCGTAATGCCTTTGCGAATAACCACTCAGTTATTGCCATATTATTTGACCTTGAGAAGGCATATGACACAACTTGGAGGTATAATATTTTAGCCCAAGCCCACTCCTTAGGCCTTCGAGGCAATCTACCATCCTTCCTTAAGAACTTTTTAACTGACAGGCATTTCCGTGTTCGGGTTAATAATGTGCTCTCCCCGGACTTTGTCCAAGCTGAAGGTGTCCCCCAGGGATGTGTTCTGAGCACAACACTTTTTCTCCTTGCTATTAATGATTTGGCCTCTAGTCTTCCATCAAATATTTGGTCATCACTCTATGTTGATGACTTCGCTATTGCCTGTGCAGGCGCTGACTGTCACCTCCTTACAGTTTCTCTCCAGCATGCAGTCGACCGTGTTTCCAATTGGGCCACCACACATGGGTTTAAATTTTCCAGCACTAAAACCCACCAAATCACTTTCACTAGACGCTCTGTCATCTCTGATCATCCTTTGTACCTCTATGGCTCACGTATCCCTGAACGTGATACAGTCAAGTTTCTGGGCCTCCTTTTTGATCGTAGGTTATCCTGGAAACCTCACATTACCTCTCTGAAGGCAACTTGTCACAGCCGGCTGAACCTTCTTAAAACCCTTGCTCATCTTTCGTGGGGAGCTGATCGTCGAACCCTCCTTCACCTACATTCCACCCTTATTTTATCGAAACTTGATTATGGTGACCAGATCTATTCAGCGGCATCTCCTGCTACTCTCTCTAGCCTTAACCCCATTCATCACCAAGGATTACGTTTATGCCTTGGTGCTTTTCGCTCTTCCCCTGTCGAAAGCCTCTATGCAGAAGCGAACGTTCCATCCTTATCCGATCGCCGTGATGCCCATTGCCTGCGCTACTATGTACGCTCTCATGATCTCCGCAATCCTTCCATTTATAGAATGGTCACTGATATTAGTAGACATTCTTTATTTGTTCGCCGCCCCTGCTTACTCCGTCCCTTCTCTCTTCGCCTTCATTCGCTCTTGTCTTCTCTTCAACTACCACGACTTAAGAAATCGTAATGACACGATTGCAAATAAACCATACCCCCGGCCGGGATTGAACCCGCGGTCATAGAGTCTCAAAACTCCAGCCCGTCGCGCTAGCCACTAGACCAGCTAGCTGGAGATTCGTCTGTAAAAACTTGCATTTGTGGTCACAGAGGTGCCTGTGCTAACTTTCCTATGGTGTAGAAATATACCTAGTTGGATGAATCTTATTTGTGGCTAGCTGGTCTAGTGGCTAGCGCGACGGGCTGGAGTTTTGAGACTCTATGACCGCGGGTTCAATCCCGGCCGGGGGTATGGTTTATTTGCAATCGTGTCATTACGATTTCTTAAGTCATGTTGACGGCAGTGAAGGGACTTGAGCTAGAGTTCGTCACGGCCACGCTAGCTGGAGATTCGTCTGTAAAAACTTGCATTTGTGGTCACAGAGGTGCCTGTGCTAACTTTCCTATGGTGTAGAAATATACCTAGTTGGATGAATCTTATTTGTGGCTAGCTGGTCTAGTGGCTAGCGCGACGGGCTGGAGTTTTGAGACTCTATGACCGCGGGTTCAATCCCGGCCGGGGGTATGGTTCAACTACCACCTTTCTATGTACATGTAGCATCTCACTTTTCCCTACCCCCCTGGGAAGTTCCAGCTGTTCGAGTCTGTTCTTTCTCCCTCCCTTGCTCGAAAGCCCAACTGTCTACGGTCGCTTCCCGCTCTCTTTTTCTTGACCACTTTCACTCTCATTCTCATGCCATTGCTGTGTACACAGATGGCTCTAAGTCTTCTGACGGCATAGGATTCGCAGCAGTGTTTCCGGACAGCGTCGTACAAGGGCATTTACTATCTTCAGCTAGTATTTTTACTGCTGAATTATATGCCATCCTTACAGCACTTATCCGTATTGCATCTATGCCTGTGTCATCATTTGTGGTTGTCTCAGACTCCCTTAGTGCTTTACAGGCTATACAAAAATTTGATACACCTCACCCCTTAGTCCTCCGTATCCAACTTTGGCTACGCCGCATCTTTACTAAGCATAAAGATATTGTTTTTTGTTGGGTCCCTGGTCATGTTGACGTACAGGGCAATGAACAGGCAGACACTGCTGCGCGGTCAGCAGTACATGACCTACCAGTTTCTTATAGAGGTATTCCATGTACGGACTATTTTGCTGTAATATCTTCCCACCTTCACACCCGTTGGCAACAACGTTGGTCTACTATGCTCGGCAACAAACTTCAGTCTATTAAACCGAGTATAGGTTACTGGCCGTCTTCTTATCACCAGTGTCGAGGTTGGGAAACTACTCTCTCCCGTCTTCGCATTGGCCATACTCGTCTTACTCATGGATATCTCATGGAGAGGCGTCTTGCTCCTCTCTGTGAGAATTGCCAAGCTCCATTATCAGTCAGCCACATTCTGTTGGACTGCCCACTTTATCAACGAGCACGCAGAATTTACCTCTGTCGTCGTCTTCGCCCCGCTGCTCTCTCTTTACCTTCCCTTCTCGCTGATGGACCCACCTTTCATCCGGACTCTCTTATTGACTTTTTGACAACGACTGACTTACTTCACAAATTCTGATACTTTCAGCCCTTTCTACTTGTATCTCTTGCTACCCTCTACCCCCGTACTATCCCCTGCCCCGCTGTTTTCTGTAACCTGCTGATCATCCCCCCTCCCTCCTGCCATCCAATTCCCTTGCTTCCTTTCCTACCCTGCAGCGCTGTATAGCCCTTGTGGCTTAGCGCTTCTTTTTGATTATAATAATAATATAATCACAGGGAAGCGCTAAACCCATAGGATTATACAGTGCATGTGGGGGATATGAAAGGTATTCAGGCTCAATTCAGGGAACCGGAGCAGATCCAATTCCCTAGATCAAGAGCCCCTCACCAGCATCAAGGAACCTCCCTTGAGGGGGAGGGGGCAGAACTCACAGTAGAATATGTACTTTGATATTTCCGTTGTGCTAGTGAAGTCACCAGCTGCAGCAAACACCCTAAGTGTCTCAGTCTTCATTATTATTATAATCATGGGGAGTGCTAAACCCGTAGGGTTATACAGCGTATGTAGGGGGGGGGATGGAAGGTATTCAGGCTCATTATTATTTATTATTATAATCAAGGGGGAAGCACTAAACCCGTAGGATTATACAGCGCCTATGGGGGGATAGAAGGCATTCAGGCTTAATTCAGGGAACTGGAGCACAGATCCAATTCCCTAGATCAAGAGCCCCTCACCAGCGTCAAGGAGCCTTCCTTGAGGGGGTATTCAGGCTCAATTCAGGGAACTGGAGCAAATCCAATTCCCTAGATCAATTATTATTATTATTATAATCAAAAAGAAGCGCTAAGCCACAAGGACTATACAGCTCCCTAGATCAAGAGCCCCTCGCCAGCGTCAAGGAACCTCCCTTGAGGGGTCTCAGTCTTCAACTTGTCAGTTTTATAGACCATTTATCACACATCCCTGTTGGTGAGGGGCTCTTGATTTAGGGAATTGGATCTGTGCTCCAGTTCCCCAAATTAAGCCTGAATGCCTTCCACATCCCCCCCCCAGGTGCTGTATAATCCTCCGGGTTTAGTGCTTCCCCCTTGATTATAATAATATCACACATCCTGTGATGACATGACAGCTGCTGCTGTTAACTTTTATTTCCACAAGTACAGAATAGGATAACACACTGCAAGCCTATCAAATTTTATTTGCACTCTCCTCTGTTCATGGAGCAGAAAGCTCATAAGGGTTGTACAGGCCTTGGGAAATGAAAATAAAGCATTACATTCACAAGGCAGCAGAAAACCCAAGGAATGGACAGACAGCTCCTATTCCTTGGATCAAGAGCCATGTTTGTTATTAATCGCTAAACCAAAGTTGTACAGCACTGAAAAAACGTTATCAAGGCAGCTACTTGGATGCACCGGGGAGTGATACCCTGAAAAATGCCTGGATGTTGGCAAGGCACTTTAGATTCAAAGAATTTGATATATGTATCTTCTCTCCTTTCATTGGCCTCTTGTAGGGGGTTCCTTTGACATAGCAAAGGGGCTCTTGATCCGAGGAATTAAATCTTTTTCTCCTACCCTTCCCTTCCTTTCTCCACTTAGCAGTTGAGCACATTCTTCAATTATAATATTAATTCTCCATTTAGCCATATTGGAAATGTTTGCCCCTTGTGAATATCAGCTCCTAGGAAAAGGCACAGTTAGCCCAATTCCATCATGGACTTATGATGGTGGCATTTGCCATGGGAATTAGACTGGGAATGTGCTGGGCCACACTCCAGGAGCCCGGTATCTGGCCTTGTATACCTGGATGACGGAAGTATAACTGGAGGCCACCTTTCGGATCTGGGGATGGCAGCCATTATTATAATCAAGGGGGAAGCACTAAACCCGGAAGATTATACAGCGCCTGGGGGGGGGGGATGTGGAAGGCATTCAGGCTTAATTCGGGGAACTGGAGCACAGATCCAATTCCCTAAATCAAGAGCCCCTCACCAACATCAAGGAACCTTCCTTGAGGGGGGGATGACAGCCAAAGGTGTACAACAATCAGCATTTCCAGTTGCCAACCTCTCTTCTTAGAGGTCTGGCTCAGTCAGTTTTGGTGCCATCCTGGTACACCAAGTAGGGAAGGGAGCAGTTTCCATGCAAAATCAACACTACTGCACCCACCAAGGGTGACAATTGCTCCACTTCACTATTATACCCCTCAAGGAAGGTTCCTTGATGTTGGTGAGGGGCTCTTGATTTAGGGAATTGGATCTGTGCTCCAGTTCCCCGAATTAAGCCTGAATGCCTTCCACAACCCCCCCCCCAGGCGCTGTATAATCCTCCGGGTTTAGCGCATCCCCCTTGATTATAATAATAATAATTCACTATTATAATAATAAAAAAAAAAGCAGCACTAAACCTACAAGGGTCATACAGCACAGTCCACTTCATTAAGCTGCAATCCTTGTCTATTTAGATGTGGTACCCAGTTTGCTCTTTGTAACTACCCCTTCAAGTAATTTATCTATCCTAATATTCAATTTTTTCCTTACCTACTCCACTCATTTTATTAGGCAATTTTAATGTTCATCACTTGCTCTGGGGAGGGGACTCATGGGAACCAGTTAAGACTTCTTTTTCATGTCTCATTTCAGTCAAAAATACTAAACCCACAAGGGTCATACAGCACTGTAGGGTAGGGAGTGCTGAAGGTTCAATATGCTTGATCACAGACTAGTGAAGGTGGGGAGTACATTATCAAAAAAAGCACTAAACCACAAGGGATATACAGCAGAGGTGGAGTTAGGGTTTTGTGAAGTGCTTAAGGAAGTATAAAGTTAGTGTAATAAATCTGTTAGCATGGGGGAGCACTAAACCCATAAGGATTTTACAGTGCCTGTGGGGAGGGGGGGGGGGATGGAAGGTATTTAGGCTCAGTTCAGGAAACTAACCCAGATACAATTCCCTAGATCAAGAGCCCCTCACCAGCATCAAGGAACCTCCCTTGGGTCAACAAGGGTAGTAGGGAGCACTAAAGGGAAAATATAATCAACGTTGGTGTACAGGAGGCCCTCCACATTCGTGAGAGGTTAGGGGAACGAGAACCTTGCGAATCTTGAAAATTCGCGTGGCTTAGCACTTTTTTGATTATAATAATAATTGAAAATTCGCAAATGTTTGGTGTGCAAACATGATAAAGGTAAATATAATAATACTGTACTGTAGCGTTCACAAATGTTTTGATGCACAACTTTTTTTTTTCAACAAGTTGGCCGTCTCCCACCGAGGCAGGGTGACCCAAAAAGAAAGAAAAAATCCCAAAAAAGAAAATACTTTCATCATTCAACACTTTCACCTCATACATAATCAATGTTTTTGCAGAGGTACCTAGATAAAATAGTTTAAAAGCATATATAAAGATATATAACATACCCCCCCCCTCTCTTTAAAGTGCAGGCAGTGTACTTCCCATTTCCAGTACTCAATTATTATTATTATCAAAAAGAAGCGCTAAGCCACAAGGGCTATACAGCGCTGCAGGGCAGGAAGGAAGCGAGGGCATCAGGTGGCAAAAGGGAGGTGGACGAGTAATAGGTTACGGATAACAGCGGGGCAGTGGATGGTGAAAGGGTAAATTATTATTATTATAATCAAAAAGAAGCGCTAAGCCACAAGGACTATACAGCGCTGCAGGGCAGGAAGGAAGCGAGGGCATCAGGTGGCAAAAGGGAGATGGATGAGTAATAGGTTACGGATAACAGCGGGGCAGTGGATGGTGAAAGGGTAAAGGGCAGCAAGAGACTGAACTAGAAAGGGCTGAGGGGAGTGCGAAAAGTATCATCAGAGTTTGTGGAGTAAATCAGTCGTTGTCAAGAAGTCAATGAGAGAGTCAGGATTAAAGGAGGGTCCATCAGCAAGAAGGGAAGGTAAAGAGAGTAGTAGAACGAAGACGACGTTGGAGGTAAATTCTGCGTGCTCGTTGATAGAGAAGGCAGTCTAACAGAATGTGGCTAATCGATACTGGAACTTGACACTGCTCACAGAGAGGAACAGGGTGCCTCTCCATGAGATACCCGTGAGTAAGACGAGTGTGGCCAATGCGAAGGCGGGAGAGAGTGGTCTCCCAACCACGGCACTGATGACAAGATGGCCAATAACCTATGCTCGGTTTAATAGAATGAAGTTTGTTACCAAGCAGAGTTGACCAACGTTGTTGCCAACAGGTGTGAAGGTGGGTAGCTATTGCAGCAAAATAGTCCAGAAATGGAACACCTCTATAGGAAATTGGTAGGTCATGTACTGCTGACCGCGCAGCAGTGTCTGCCTGTTCATTGCCCTGTACGTCGACATGACCAGGGACCCAACAAAAAATATCATCTTTATGCTTGGTAGAGATATGGCGTAGCCAAAGTTGGATACGGAGAACTAGGGGATGAGATGTATCAAATTTTCGTATAGCCTGTAGAGCACTAAGGGAGTCTGAGACTACTACAAATGACACAGGCATTGATGCGATACGAATAAGTGCTGCAAGAATGGCATACAGTTCAGCAGTAAAAATGCTAGCTGAAGATAGTAAATGCCCCCGCACGACGCTGTCCGGAAACACTGCTGCGAATCCGACGCCGTCTAAGACTTAGAGCCATCTGTGTACACAGCGGTGGCATGAGAATGGGAGTGGAAGTGATCAAGAAAAAGAGAGCGGGAAGCCACCGTAGGCAGTTGAGCTTTCGAGCAAGGGAGTGAGAAAGAACAGACCCGAACAGCTGGAACTTCCCAGGGGGGTAGGGAAAAGTGAGATGCTACATGAACATATAAAGGTGGTAACTGAAGGGAAGACAAGAGTGAATGTAGGCGAAGAGAAAAGGGACGGAGCAAACAGGGGCAGTGAACGAATAAAGAATGTCTACTAATATCGGTGTGACCATTCTATAAATGGAAGGACTGTGTAGATCGTGAGAGCGTACATAGTAGCGAAGGCAATGGGCATCACGGCGATCAGACAAGGATGGAACATTCGCTTCTGTATAGAGGCTCTCAACAGGGGAAGAGCGAAAAGCACCAAGGCACAAACGTAATCCTTGGTGATGGATAGAGTTAAGGCTAGAGAGAGTAGCAGGAGAGGCCGCGGAATAAATCTGGTCACCATAATCGAGTTTCGATAAAACGAGGGCTGAATGTAGGCGAAGCAGAGTTCGACGATCAGCTCCCCAGGAAAGATGAGCAAGGGTTTTAAGAAGGTTCAGCCGGCTATGACAAGTTGCCTTCAGAGGTGATGAGAGGTTTCCAGGATAACCGACGGTCAAAGAGAAGGCCTAGAAACCTGACTGTATCACGTTCGGGGATACGGGAGCCATAGAGATACAAAGGATGATCGGAGATAACAGAGCGTCTAGTGAAAGTAATTTGGTGAGTTTTGGTACTTGAAAATTTAAACCCATGCGTGGTGGCCCAAGTGGAAACACGGTCGACCGCATGCTGGAGAGAAACTGCAATAAGATGACAGTCAGTGCCTGCACAAGCAATAGCGAAGTCATCAACATAGAGTGATGACCAAATATTGGGTGGAAGAACAGAGGCCAAATCATTTATAGCAAGGAGAAAAAGTGTTGTGCTTAGAACACATCCCTGAGGGACACCTTCAGCTTGGACGAAGTCCGGGGAAAGAACATTATTGACTCGAACACGGAAATGTCTGTCAGTTAAAAAGTTCTTAAGGAAGGATGGTAGACTGCCTCGGAGGCCTAAGGAATGGGCCTGGGCCAAAATATTATACCTCCAAGTTGTGTCATATGCCTTCTCAAGGTCAAAAAATATGGCAATAACCGAGTGATTATTCGCAAAGGCATTACGAACATACGTATCCAAGCGTAGTAAGGGGTCTATGGTAGAACGACCCTTACGAAAGCCATATTGACTAGCGGAGAAAAGACTGGGCAGGCGATGCAAAATCCCTCCAATTAAAAGTAGGGTGCCATTGGTACCTAAAGGGAAAACACCGTAAGTGTCCGGGGCCCAAGACTGTTCTACAGCCTCCCATCAAGCATTAGGGGAATTGCCAAAAAACCCCTGGCTGCCTTCAAGAGAGCTGGACAGATACCTAAGTCAGTGCCGGATCAGCCGGGCTGTGGCTCTTACGTTGGACTGCGTGCGGCCAGCAGTAACAGCCTAGTTGATCAGGCCCTGATCCATCGGGAGGCCTGGTCATGGACCGGGCCGTGGGGGTGCTGATCCCCAGAATAACCTCCAGGTGTCCTCAGTCTTCGCCATGAGACAGTGCTTAAATATATGAGATCTCGATTATCATAATCAAGATGTTGTAATTTAGTTTACTATATTTACAAAACACTGTTAACTGGCAATTCAGCAATTCAAATATATTCCCACTTAAAGCACATTCTTGTTTCTAGCACTGAACTCACTGTCAGTAGTGCTACTGCCGTGCTCATTCAGTCACGTTACACAAATCACAAGTAAAACCATCCCTTTGTTTTTTCTTTACACTCCACAATCTAGGTAGTAGGTTGGTAGACAGCAACCACCCAGGGAGGTACAACTGTCCTGCCAAGCGAGTGTAAAACGCACACCTGTAATTGTTTTACATGATGGTAGGACTGCTAGTGTCGTCTTTTTTGTCTCAAACATGCAAGATTTCGGGTACGTCTTGCTGCTACTCCTTACACTTAGGATATGCCACACATGCATGTACAAGCACATACGTATATACACACATCTCTCTGGGTTGTCTTCTATTTTCTATTTCTTGTTCTTGTTTATTTCCTCTTATCTTCATGGGAATGTGGAACAGAATTTTCCTTCCAAAGCCATGCGCATTGTAAGAGGCGACTAAAATGCCGGGAGCAAGGGGCTAGTAACCCCTTCTGTATACAATAATAATTTAAAAAAGAGAAGCTTTTGTTTTTCTTTTGACGTCACCCTGCCTCGGCAGGATATGGCTAGTTAAAAAAAAAATCCAGTGTATCCATTATTAGTTCCATGTCATCAGCAGTGTCAGTAAATTTAAGAGAAAAGAGGAAGTATCCCTATTATTGTTAAAAGATATGCTGGGTTCTCTGGCACAATAACCCTGTGCTAAGAAAAATGTCCCCCTCCCAGAATTAAAGGTGTCTACCTCTGGATACAAACCACTCCATCCCCATCCCCACTTCTCCCCACCTACACATACATGTACAAGCACATATATACACCCCTCTGGGTTTTCTTCTATTTTCTTTCTAGTTCTTGTTGTTGTTTATTTCCTCTTATCTCGATGGGGAAGTGGAATAGAATTCTTCCTCCGTAAGCCATGCGTGTTGTAAGAGGCGAGTAAAATGCCGGGAGCAAGGGGCTAGTAACCCCTTCTCCTGTATAAATTACTAAATTTGAAAAGAGAAACTTTTGTTTTTCTTTTTGGGCCACCCTGCCTCGGTGGGACACGGCCGGTTTGTTTAAAAAAAAAAAAAAAAAAAAAAAAAACCTCTGGATACAAACCACTCCATCCCCACCTCCACATTCAGGTGATATACAATTTGGGAACAATCAAGTGTGCTAATCCAACATGTTTTTTCAACACATGTGGAATGAGAAGCAATCAGGTTTATAAAGGGAGGATATGTTCACTTCCCTGGATCAAGAGCCCTTCTTGAGGGGTAAGGGAGCTCAAATCAACACTTCAACAATGCTGGTGCTTTGGCCACCCAGCAAGATATTGCTAATTGTAGCCAGATGTCCAGTCTGTGGAGAAACAATCATAATTCATCCTAGTTTAGATTAGGCAAGGTTCGTCAGAAAACAGAATAAGTGTTTCTTGATGTGGGTTTTAGTCATATGATGACTCACTGCTGAACTTTTGATCATGCGACCAAGGCCTTCCACTGCTTATCGGTCCACCCCTTAAAAAAATTAAGGCCATAATTATAACATTATATATCTAATTAGTCCATCCTGTAACAGTGATGCAGCTCAAGCCTCAAAGGAAAAATCCCACAAATATCCCACTCCAGAGCTCAACATCCTAAATGCTAGCACAAACCTTTTAATCACCCCAATATTCAACCCTTATGAAGTCTTTACCTCCGACTTTTCAACCTTTTTTTTAAAATTCATATTCTCCATGCAGTCTCCTTCAGCTCTTCTTTTAACACTTCCACCAGATACTCAAAGAAAAACAAACTAGAAGGCATCAAAATACCTTACCAACCTACTGTCCCTTCATGTTTTCCTCCAAGACTACCTCAACAAGTCTTGCATCTAAGACAGTTGCAGAAATACAATCACTAAAATTCACTACTATATTTGTATCCACGCAGACCCCTTCATTTCAAGAAACAGCTAAACTCTTCCTATATTGGCAGCTGCTAATGCCTCTTCCCTCTCCATTTTCCTCTTTGGTCATAATACCTGCCACCACCGTTGACTACAGAAACCGAAGTCATATCATTTACCAAAGACACACCTCAACTTAAACAAGGAAGGACTGGCTTTTAAACCCAAACATATGTACCAAACGATACTAGCTCTGACAATACACCACCTCATAAACATGATGTACCTTCCCTGCATCATCTAGTTATACAACTCCCTTATTAATAATCGACATGTCACTACACAACTTTAACAACCATCCTAGCCCATATCTGTTACCCAATATTGCTGTATTGTTGGTCACCAATAATGGTGACATTACAACACAACATTAAACTATTATTCTAACAGAACATTAAACTATTATTCGTCATGGGAAGGCTAATCCCACTGGGGTAAAGACAAGCCTTTTAAAATTTCATATGGCTGAACCCACTTACCAACAGTTATCTAATTTACACTTTTATGCCTGGCATAAAGGACTTCAACCCAGTATTATTTTTAGACCAAATCATAAGTTCAGTTACGAGGAAAGGGGAAAAATCAATTCTTGGGAGCCTGAGCCACTCACCACCATCAAGGAATATCCTTTTTGTCTCATTCTTATCTAGGTCATTAAGGAGTCAGGTGTATTCATGGTGAATAAAATGTAAAAAAAAGTAGCTTTATATACTTTATATAAAGCTTACTGAAATCACTTCCTTATGAACAATGATGTAAGAAACTTGGGTTAGTTTCCTAATTTTTATATTGAGAATGATGCACTAAACCCATAGGGGTCATGTAGTGCCTGCACATTAGCTAGTAGCTGCTGAAATTAAGCTTTTTTCCATTACCTTTTGAAACTAGAAAAGCATACTAGTTTGTTAACTGAACCAGTATTTTAATAAAGCAGCCAAAGATAAAACAAATTTACATGAGCTTGTGAAAAATTACTTTAGGAGTTCAAAAGTACATAGTTTACAATTGTGACTATTCATCATCATCAGGATCTTGAGCTCCCATTCCTCTGGGCTTTGGTCCACCAGCTCTCTTGGCCATAATAATCTGATCTACACGAAGAATTTGGTTAGCTGCTGAGGTTGCATACTTCAGAGCCCAATATTTAGTGAGGTAGAGATCATAAATTTCCTTCTCTGTTGCATCAATGACAAACGATCCATCTCCCTCACAGTCAAAACCAAAATTGGTTTTACCTTCAGTGTGGGCAGCAAGCAAGTTGGACAGGGTTTCTTGATCTAATGCACCACAATTATCAGCAAGAACCTGTGGGGAAGGAAAGAAAAATTATTATAAATACTTTCAAAAAAGTATTACAAAACTTCTATAATAATTGCCAACAGAAATAATTTTTAGGATGCAAATTTTTAATTGCAGTACTCATATACCATATTACACTGCAGAGAAGTGATATGGGGAAAACAAATGGTACCTGCTCTTTGAAAACTTTTCTTGTAGGAGGCTACAAAATTGGACCTGTTCAACAACAATAATATTAATACTCCTAGGTAGCAGGTTGGTAGACAGCAACCACCCACGGAGGTATTACCATCCTGCCAAGCCTGTAATTGTTTTACATGATGGTAGGATGGCTGGTGTCATTTTTGTCTTGTAAACATGAAAGATTTCAGGTACGTCTTGCTACTTTTACTTACACTTAGGTCACACAACACATACATGTACATGTTTATGTATACATATTTATCTGAGTTTTCTTTGATATTAGCTTAATATTTCTTGTTCTTATTGCTTTTCCTTTTATATCCAAGGGGAAGTAGAATAAGAATCTTTCCTACGTAAGCCATGCAAGTCGTAAGTCAATTAAAATGCCGGGAACAATGGGCTCAAGTCCGGCTATATAAAAATAACCAGTTTCCCTATATGGCTTCACTAAATATTACCCTGCTCACACTCCAACAAAAACATTTGTCTCCATTCACTCCTATCTAACACGCTCACGCACTCTTGCTGGAAGTCCAAGCCTCTCACCCACAAAACCTCCTTTACCCCCTCCCTCCAACCTTTTCGAGGACGACCCCTACCCCGCCTTCTTTTCCCTACGGATTTATACGCTCTCCATGTCATTCTATTTTGAATCATTCTCCCTAAATGACCAAACCACCTCAACAACCCCCTCTTCAGCCCTCTGACTAATACTTTTATTAACTCTCACACCTCCTAATTTCTACACTTCGAATTCTCTGCATAATATATACACCACACACTGCCTACAACCACCTCCTCGCTGCAGCATTTCAACCCAGCTTCACACCCATATAAGTGTGTTGGTACCACATACATTCATACATTCCCTTCTTTGCCTCCATTGATAGTTTTTTGTCTCCACATATACCTCAACACACCACTCATCTTTTTTCCCTCATCAATTCTATGGTTAACCTCATCCTTCATAAACTCGTCCACTGACACGTCAACTCCCAAATATCTGAAAACCTTCACATCTTCCATACTCCTCTCCAATGTGATATCCAATTTTTCTATATCTAAATCATTTGATACCCTCATCACCTTACTCCCCTCAAGGAAGGTTCCCCGAATTAAGCCTGAATGCCTTCCACATACCCCCCCAGGCGCTGTATAATCCTCCGGGTTTAGCGCTTCCCCCTTTATTATAATCCGTTTAATCATCACCTTACTCTTACCTATGTTCACTTTCAACTTTCTACCTTTACACACCCTCCCAAACTCGTCCACTAACCTTCGCAACTTTTCTTTAGAATCGCCCATAAGAACAGTATCATCAGCAAAAAGTAACTGTCAATTCCCATTTTGTATTTGACTCCCTATAATTTAATCCCACCCCTCTCCCCAACACCCTAGCATTTACTTCTTTTACAACCCCATCTATAATTATATTAAACAACCATGGTGACATTACACATCCCTGTCTAAGACCTACTCAACCGGTTATTTTATATAACCGGACTTGAGTCTTGGAAATGGGAAGTACAATGCCTGCACTCTCAAGAAGGGGTTTGAGATATTGGCAGTTTGGAGGGATATATTGTGTATTTTTATACGTATATACTAAACTGTTGTATTCTGGGCACCTCTGCAAAAACAGTGATTATGTGTGAGTGAGGTGAAAGTGTTGAATGATGATGAAAGTATTTTCTTTTCGGGATTTTTTCTTTCTTTTTGGGTCACCCTGCCTCGGTGAGAGGCGGCAGACTTGTTGGAAAAAAAAAAATCTACAAGCACTGTATCGCACTTTGCTTGGAATTTTTGGGTTATCCTAGGTAATTTACACTATACATGTATATACTTATGTGTACATGTGAAAGAGAGAAAGACAGAGACAGACAGACAGAGATGGAGACAGAGAGAGAGAGCCCAGGTTGGTCGGTCAGTTCGTCGGTCAGTCAGCCGACTAGTTAGTTGGTCGGTCAGCCGGCTGGCCGGCCAGCCAACCTGCCGATTACATATTACACATGTTCCAGAATTGTTTCTCTTTACATAGGGCATAGGTTATGGGACATTCTGGCAGGAGGACACTACCAGTGGTATAAAAAATGAAAGGATGTTGCACAAATGTTACACATGGATTATTATCGAGGTTTTTGCTATTTCCACGAACACTTGTGGCCACATCCATCATTTTCCTCTTAAAAGGGGAGTGTTAATACGACATGACATCATTGAATCCCTGGTGTTTGCCAAGCTATTTGCTCTAGCTGGTGCTCAATTGAACTTGTGCTCCACAAAGTACTAAGTGGTCACAGATTTTTTTTAATACTGCACACACAAAGTGTTAAGACCCATTTTATACTGACCAGGCATCTCAGGCCAATTATGCAAAATTTGGAGGCAAGAAAAATAAAACGTAGATCTACGTTTGGAGTGCTAGCGGTACAAATGTAGATCTATGTTTGGACAGTTTAATCCTTAAACTGTCCAAATGTAGATCTACACTGACATGCATAGCACTCTGACCTTTATTTTCTCTATTTGAAAGCATGTAAAATTGGACGTAGATCTATGTTCGGAGCACTATGCACGTCAACGTAGATCTACATTTGGACAGTTTAAGGGTTAAGGGCTAAATGATCCATTACTTGATGGGTAGTGACAGCATTATTAGTCAGAGAAGTATATGCAGCATTCACATTTTAAAAACAACTCAACGTTGACACAAATAATAAAATGCTCACCTTTGGGAAAATAAGGAGGGCTTCAGCAAACTTTTTTATAGCATACTGCTCAAGTCCAGGACACTGTAATCCATAAAGTTCTATGAGACGACTCAGCTCCGTTTCTGTGCTGCCTGCACCTGCTACAAACCGGCCATCCTGCAAATAATTTTCACTTACTTACTTACTTTTTAACACTCTAGCCATTTCCCACTCAGGTAGGGTGACCCAACAAGAAGACAACACTTCCACTGTCACTCATTCAATCACTGTCTTGCTAGAAGGGTGCCAACAGCAAAGTTCACATGACCCTTCAAACCACATCATCCCCACCCCTCCTTCAGTGTGCAGGCACTGTACTTACTGCCTCAAGGACTCTTTAAGTACACCTAACCAGTTTCCCCTGAATCCCTTCAAAAATGTTACCTTTCTCATATTCTGACATGTTCACACCCATATAAGAGCAAAACTATACTCTCATACATTCCCCTCTTTGCCTCCAAGGACAAAGTTCTTTGTCCCACAGACTCCTAAGTGTACTCACTCTTTTTCCCTCATCAATTCTATGATTCACCTCATCTTTCATAGACCCATCCGCTGACACGTCCACTCCCAAATATCTGAATACGTTCACCTCCTCCATACTCTCTCCCTCCAATCTGATATTCAATCTTTCATCACCTAATCTTTTTGTTATCCTCATAACCTTACTCTTTCCTGTATTCACCTTTAATTTTCTTCTTTTGCACACCCTACCAAATTCATCCACCAATCTCTGCAACTTCTCTTCAGAATCTCCCAAGAGCACAGTGTCATCAGCAAAGAGCAGCTTCTTTGTGTGTGATTCTTTATCTTTTAACTCCACGCCTCTTGCCAAGACCCTCGCATTTACTTCTCTTACAACCCCATCTATAAATATATTAAACAACCACGGTGACATCACACATCCTTGTCTAAGGCCTACTTTTACTGGGAAAAAATTTCCCTCTTTCCTACATACTCTAACTTGAGCCTCACTATCCTCGTAAAAACTCTTCACTGCTTTCAGTAACCTACCTCCTACACCATACACTTGCAACATCTGCCACATTGCCCCCCTATCCACCCTGTCATACGCCTTTTCCAAATCCATAAATGCCACAAAGACCTCTTTAGCCTTATCTAAATACTGTTCACTTATATGTTTCACTGTAAACACCTGGTCCACACACCCCCTACCTTTCCTAAAGCCTCCTTGTTCATCTGCTATCCTATTCTCCGTCTTACTCTTAATTCTTTCAATTATAACTCTACATACACTTTACCAGGTACACTCAACAGACTTATCCCCCTATAATTTTTGCACTCTCTTTTATCCCCTTTGCCTTTATACAAAGGAACTATGCATGCTCTCTGCCAATCCCTAGGTAGTCAGCTACATCTCCAAGCCCCTAGCACTCAAAATTTCCTTATCCCCTTCCCTCAACCTTTCCTAGGATGACCCTTTACCCCTCCTCTCTACCCCAATTTATATTCCCTCCTAATCATCCTATTTTTCTTTATCCTCTCCAAATCCCCAAACCACCCTGACAACCCCTCCTCAGTCCTCTGAATAATACATCTGATGACTTCACACCTATTAATCTTCAAACTCCAAATTCTTTGCATAATATTCACACCACACATTGCCCTCAAACACAACATTTCTATTGGCTCTAACCACCACCTCATTGCAAAATTTGACATCCATCCTTAACACACTTACACAACAGTGTTAACACCACTATACTCAACTACATTCCTTTTTTTGCTAACAGACAAAATTCTGTCTTCACAGATGTCTCACTGCACCATCCACCTTTTTACCTTAGTCAATTTTGTGGTTCACCTAATCTATCATAGAATCATCTGCCAACAGGTCCACTCCCAAATTCCTTAATGCATTTACTTCCTCCACACTCCTTCCCCTCAATCTAACATCCAATCTCTCATTGCCTACATTTTTTGATACTCTTATCACCCTGCACTTTCCTACGCTTACTTTTAATTTCCTCCTTTTTCCTACCCTCCCAAATTCATTCACCAACCTTTCCAACTTCTACAAATCTCTCAAGAGAGCAGAGTCATCAGCAAAATCCAACTGTGACAACCCCCCACTCCACACCAGATTAAACATCTTTCAATCCCACATCTCCCCCTAACACCCTAGTGTTCATTTCTTTTACAACCCTATCAATATGGTAAACAACCACGCTGATATCACACATCCCTGTCTAAGGCCTACTTTTATTGTAAAATAATCTCCCTCCCTCCTACATACCCTAACTTGCACAATGCTATTCACATCAAGGGTAATGCTTCAAGTAACCTATCACCTGTTGCATACATTTGCAACATTGCTCTATTAACTATTTTTTTTTTTTAACAAATCAGCCGTCTCGCACCACAGTAGGGCAACCCAAAAAAGAAGAAACGCTTACCATCTTTCCTAAAGTCATAAATGCAATGAGAAGTTCATTACCTCTTTATTATAACAAAAAAAGGCACAATACTGTGACTGGAACGACACACAAATAACCCACACACAAAAGAGAGGGGCTTACGACGACGTTTCGGCCTGACTTAGACCATTTACAAAGTCATGCTAATGAAAAGGAGAGGAGTATATATATACCAGGAGGTGGTAGCAGTAGTAGTGGAGGCAAAAGGTAGTAGTGGAGGTAGAAGGTAGTAGTGGAGGTAGAAGGTAGTAGTGGGGAAGGTAGTATGGTGAAGGTGGAGCCAGTCAAATACTAAGAAAGAGGAGCACTGCAAGGGAGCTAGGGACCCAAAGAGGGTAGGAGCAAGAACACAGAGAGGAGGAGAAATAAATAATGAAGGAACAAATACTCAAGGTGGAAGAAAGAACCCAAAGGAGAAAGAGGAAAGGGGAAGAGGGAGGGATTCCTTTTTCTTCTTCTCTCTCTTCCCCTTCCCTCTTTCTCCTTTAGGCTGTCTTTCTTCTGCCTTGGATATTTGTTCCTTCATTATTTATTCCCACCCCCACCTCTGTGTTCTTGCTCCTACCCTCTGTGGGCCCCTAGCTCCCTTGCAGTGCTCCTCTTTCTTAGTATTTGACTGGCTACACCTCCACAACACTACCTTCCCCACTACTACCACTACCACCTCCTGGCCTATATATACTCCCTCCTTCTCTCCTTTTCGTTAATTTGACTTTGTAAATGGTCTAAGTCGGACCAAAATGTCATCGTAAGCTCCTCTCTTCTCTGTGCGGGTTGTGTACCTCTTTTTTATCTAAGTATTATTTGACTGTGTGTGTCAACATAAACATTTCATCTACATATCCCTTACCCTTCTTAAACCCTCTTTGTTTCTCTACAATCCTACTGTTTTACCTATACTAATTCTTTCACTAATAACTGCCATACTCTTTACCCAATATAATCTAACAAAGTGGTCCTCAATCTTCCCATTCAAGTGGGCCACATTTGCTGGTCAAATATGTGATGAGGGCCACATAGTTTTCTTGACACTGCAGCGTGGAATCTACATAAAAGTGAATTCATAATTTCACATAAGGACTCGCATCCTTTTCCTAGAAGGGCCACATGCAGCCCGCGGGCCATAGGTTGGGGACCCTGTTCTAAGAGGTTTATTCTCCTATAGCTCTTACATTGTCTTTTATCCCCTTTTCTCTTATACAAAGGAGCTAAGCATCTTCTCTGCCAAACCCTTGGTACCTCTCCCCCTTTCATACATATCATGAACAAATACACCATTGACTCCAAAACTATATCCCCACCTGCTATTAACATTTGTATTAATCCCATCTACTCCAGCTGCTTTTTCCCCTGTCATTCTACCAATTTCCTCACACACCTCAGAGTCACATCTGATTCTTCCTCACTCAAAGCTGTTATACCTCCATGCACAATACAAGAAATCACTGCCTTCCTATCTTCATCAACATTCAACAATTAATCAAAATATTCCCTCCATCTTCCCAGTACCTTCACCTCCCCATCTAATGGCTCCTCTCTTTTGTTCTTAACTTAAATCCATTTGTACCTTAGATTTTCTCAGCTATTTATCTCACTCCAAAACTTTTATCCTTTCCTATTCCTCTCCAATTAATTCTCCTTTTACAATCCCACATCACTCTTAACCTCTGTATATCACTTCAACACTAAAAACTTTTCATGGCAACTTTCTTTCTTATCACCCTCTTTACCTCATCATTCAATAAATCACCCCTGTACCCACAAAATCATGCTGTACACTAACACTGCACTCGTAAATCAACTCCATATCTCCTCTACCCCCCTCCTCATTATCTGTACTTCTCTAACCCACCCTTCTCCCAATATCTCCTCCTTTAATTTATAAACTTTCACTTCTCTTGCCTACCAGTGACATTTTCTTTTTGTACCCCAAGTGATTCTTATACTCACTATGGCTACAACTAAATATGTCACCCCCACTCAGCTTCGATGGAAAATATATATTCTTTTTTAACACACTGGCCACATCCCACCGAGGCAGGGTAGCCTAAAAAGAAAAAAGAAAGTTTTTCTGTTTAAATTTAGTAATTTATACAGAGGGGGTTACTAGGACCTTGCTCTCTACATTTTAGTCGCCTCTTACGACACAAACACACACACACACACTCATACACAAACTCATACACAAACTCATACACACATGCACACACACACATGCGCACACACACACACACACACAAACAAACATAAAAACAAATACATGCACATACAGTAGTCTTTCCACCAACCTTATCTCTACTGACACATAGTCCAAGAAACTATCATCATGTCCAACATCATATCCTCTTCCTTAACCCTTAAATGGTCCAAACGTATATATACGTTCACGCGCGTAGCGCCCCAAACGTACATATACGTTTTCTTTGTCATTCATTCAACATTGCCACAATAAGCCTGAGTCACCTAGACATGAGAGAATGGGTGTGCGCACTCACTGTGTGCCATATTAAAATAATTGGGGATGCCTGGGCACAATAGGCTCTTTTTTCCTTTTAAAAGAAAAGTTTGTTTTTTCCTCAAAAAATTTGGGGCGCTACACGAGTGAACGTATATATACGTTTGGACCGTTTAAGGGTTAAAGTACGTATTACCTATTATCAAACTACTTTCTATACATAGCTTAATTAGAGGCCTCCTATTATTATTTACCACTGGCACTCCAAACTTATCCATCACACCCTCTACAATAGTTTCTCCCACTTCAGCATTTAATCCTGAACATACATTAGCATCTATTTAATCTTGAATATTAAGTATATTATTAATAAATTCTCATTTCAATCTCAATTAAATCATAAGCCAGCAATAATATCCACAAATATATTTGAAACTTTTAGTGATATCTGTACTTTCAAGTGGTAAAGATAATAAAATTCTAATATAACAAACTTAGGCTTCTGGGGGAAGAGGAGAATGGGGCAGGGAGCGGGAAAGGAGGAGGATGGGGCAGGGAGTGGGGAACAAGGAAGATGGGGAAGGAAGTTGGGAAGGAGGATGGGGTAGGAAGTTGGGAAGGAGGAGGATGGGGCAGGAAGTTGGGAAGGAGGAGGATGGGGCAAGAAGTTGGGAAGGAGAAGGATGGGGTAGGGAGTGGGGGAGGAGGAGGATGGGGCAGGAAGTAGGGGAGGAGGAGGATGTGGCAGGGAGTGGGGGAGGAGGATGGGGTAGGGAGTGGGGGAGGAGGAGGATAGGGCAGGGAGTGGGGGAGGAGGAGGATAGGGCAGGGAGTGGGGGAGGAGGAGGATGGGGCAGGGAGTGGGGGAGTAGGATGGAGCAGGGAGTAGGGGGGGAGGAGGGGGCAGGAAGTGGGAGAGGAGGATGGGGCAGGGAGTGGGAGAGGAGGATGGGGCAGGGAGTGGGAGAGGAGGATGGGGCAAGGAGTGGGGAATGAGGAGGATGGAGCTGGAAGTTGGGGAGGAGGAGGAGGATGGGGCAGGGAGTGGGGGAGGAGGAGGATGGGACAGGAAGTAGGGAAGGAGGAGGATGGGGTAGGAAGTGGGGGAGGAGGATGGAGCAGGAAGTGGGGAAGGAGGAGGACAGGGCAGGGAGTGGGGAACAAGGAGGATGGGGAAGGAAGTTGGGAAGGAGGAGAATGGGGCAGGAAGTTGGGAAGGAGGAGGATGGGGCAGGGAGTGGGGGAGGAGGAGGATGGGGCAGGGAGTGGGGGAGGAGAAGGATGGGGCAGGGAGTGGGGGAGGAGAAGGATGGGGCAGGGAGTGGGGGAGGAGAAGGATGGGGCAGGGAGTGGGGGAGGAGAAGGATGGGGCAGGGAGTGGGGGAGGAGAAGGATGGGGCAGGGAGTGGGGAGGAGGATGGGGCAGGGAGTGGGAGAGGAGGATGGGGCAGGGAGTGGGAGAGGAGGATGGGGCAGGAAGTAGGGAAGGAGGAGGATGGGGCAGGGAGTGGGAGAGGAGGATGGGGCAGGGAGTGGGGGAGGAGGATGGGGCAGGAAGTAGGGAAGGAGGAGGATGGGGCAGGGAGTGGGAGAGGAGGATGGGGCAGGGAGTG
Organism: Cherax quadricarinatus; assembly: GCF_038502225.1. Lineage (NCBI taxonomy): Eukaryota > Metazoa > Arthropoda > Malacostraca > Decapoda > Parastacidae > Cherax > Cherax quadricarinatus. The sequence goes on along the minus strand of NW_027197315.1, from coordinate 9,794 downwards.
GGAGAGGAGGATAGGGCAGGGAGTGGGGGAGGAGGATGGGGCAGGGAGTGGGGGAGGAGGATGGGGCAGGGAGTGGGGGAGGAGGATGGGGCAGGGAGTGGGGGAGGAGGATGGGGCAGGGAGTGGGAGAGGAGGATGGGGCAGGGAGTGGGAGAGGAGGATGGGGCAGGAAGTGGGGGAGGAGGATGGGGCAGGAAGTAGGGAAGGAGGAGGATGGGGCAGGGAGCAGGAGAGGAGGATGGGGCAGGAAGTAGGGAAGGAGGAGGATGGGGCAGGGAGTGGGGGAGGGGGAGGAGGAGGATGGGGCAGGGAGTGGGGGAGGAGGAGGATGGGGCAGGGAGTGGGGGAGGAGGAGGATGGGGCAGGGAGTGGGGGAGGAGGAGGATGGGGCAGGGAGTGGGAGAGGAGGATGGGGCAGGGAGTGGGAGAGGAGGATGGGGCAGGAAGTAGGGAAGGAGGAGGATGGGGCAGGGAGCAGGAGAGGAGGATGGGGCAGGAAGTGGGGGAGGAGGATGGGGCAGGAAGTAGGGAAGGAGGAGGATGGGGCAGGGAGTGGGAGAGGAGGATGGGGCAGGGAGTGGGAGAGGAGGATAGGGCAGGGAGTGGGGGAGGAGGATGGGGCAGGGAGTGGGGGAGGAGGATGGGGCAGGGAGTGGGGGAGGAGGATGGGGCAGGGAGTGGGGGAGGAGGATGGGGCAGGGAGTGGGAGAGGAGGATGGGGCAGGGAGTGGGAGAGGAGGATGGGGCAGGAAGTGGGGGAGGAGGATGGGGCAGGGAGTGGGGGAGGAGGATGGGGCAGGGAGCAGGAGAGGAGGATGGGGCAGGAAGTAGGGAAGGAGGAGGATGGGGCAGGGAGTGGGGGAGGGGGAGGAGGAGGATGGGGCAGGGAGTGGGGGAGGAGGAGGATGGGGCAGAGAGTGGGGGAGGAGGAGGATGGGGCAGGGAGTGGGGGAGGAGGAGGATGGGGCAGGGAGTGGGGGAGGAGGATGGGGCACTGAGTGGGTGAGGAGGAGGATGGAGCAGGGAGTGGGAGAGGAGGATGGGGCAGGAAGCAGGGAAGGAGGAGGATGGGGCAGGGAGTGGGGAATGAGGAGGATGGGGCAAGGAGTGGGGTAGGAGGAGGATAGGGCAGGGAGTGGGGAAGAGAAGGATGGGGCAGGGAGTGGGAGAGGAGGATGGGGCAAGGAGTGGGGAAGAGAAGGATGGGGCAGGGAGTGGGAGAGGAGGATGGGGCAGGGAGTAAGGATGAGGATGAGGCAGAGAGTGAGGAAGGAGGAGGATGGGGCAAGGAGTGAGGAAGGAGGATGGGAAAGGGAGTAAGGAAGGAGGATGGGGCAGGGAGTGGGGGAGGATTGGGCAGGGTGAAAGGAAGAGAATGATGGGACAGGAAGCGAGAAAGAGAAGGAAGGGGGAGGGAGCAGGGAAGAGGAGGAAGATGCATGAAGTAAAGAAAGAAGGCAAGAGGTCAAAGGCAGATGCACAAGTAAGAAGCACAGAGATGGGGGAAGGTAATGGGAAAGAAGGCAGGGGTGGAGAAAAGGAGAGGGGAGCATGAAAAAAAAAAAAAAAAAGAGGCAGGAGGAAGGAGGGTAGAGTCATGGAAGGTAAGGGAAGATGCAAAACAATGATCATGTAACTGACATACAAGACAGAAATGAAGGTATAGAGAAGGACTAGGTTTACCATAATTAATATATTGACATGAAGAAATAGTAATAAAGAAAAAAATGGTCAACAGTAGTTTTCTACTTACCCTACAAAGACCTTTAAAAGTATTGACAGCATCATCTACAGCTCGTTCTATGTCATCCATATAATTATCAGTAGATCCACGAATGACTATTGTAGCGATTCGTGACTCAGCACCCTTTTGCCTATTTGTGTAGAAATAATAGAATGACATGGTATCTACAGTTGTAATCTACATATCATTTTTCCAATACAGTATCAAAGTTATACTACTAAATATAAAAAAAGTTTCCTTAAGTACATTCCAGGTTGTTTGAACTATACTGAAGTCACTGCAAGTTCTTTAAAAACTAAATAGTGCAACAGTATCAATTCATAATGTATTCATAAAAATGCAACTGATGCAATTTGAAATACAGTACAGTGGACCCCCGAGTTTCGTCGGCATCGACTTTCGTGAAATCTGACTTTCGGCAAGTTTTTTTCAGCAAAATTTAGCCTCACGGTTCGTGACTGGACTCGTTATTCGGCGACCGTCCGGTACACGTCTGCCCGTCACCGCGCGCACAAAGCCAGTCTCCCGCACCATTCACATTCAGTGTGCCATTGTTTACCAGCATGTAACCATCACGCCATAGGTTCATACATTTCATAATAATCCATTGTTTTTTGTGCTTGCAACTGCTAAATAAGTCACCATGGGCCCCAAGGAAAGCCAGTGCAAGCCCTTTGGTAAAGAAAGCGAGGAACACGATCGAATTCAAGAAGGAAATCATTGAAAAATATGAGAGCGGAAGTGCGTGTTACAGAACTTGCCAGAATGTATGGCAAACCCCATTCAACCATCACTTCGATCGTGGCCAGGGGAAAGGAAATAAAGAGTGCTGTTGTTGCAAAAGGGGGTAGATATGCTGACAAAAAAGAGATCGCAAATCCTTGAAGAAGTGGAAAGGTTATTGTTGGTGTGGATTACCCAAAAACAGTTAGCAGGAGATAGTATTATGCAGTCGATAACATGTGAAAAGGCAAGGAAGTTCCAAGACGATCTCGTAAAGAAAATGCCTTCAACGAGTGGTGATGCTTGTGATTTTAAGGCCAGCAAAGGTTGGTTTGAGAGATTTAAGAAGCGTAGTGGTATTCACAGTGTGATAAGGAATGGTAAGGCTGCCAGTTCTGACAAAAAAGCAGCTGAGAAGTTTGTACAGGAGTTTAAGGAGTGCAGACACTGGAGAATTCAAACCCCAACAAGTGTTGAATTGTGACGAAACAGGCCTCTTTTGGAAGAAAATACCAAAGAGGACCTACATCACGCAGGAGGAAACGGCACTCCCAGGACAAGCCTATGAAGGATAGGCTTACTCTCATGTTTTATAGTAATGCTAGTGGGGATTGCAAAGTGAAGCCTTTACTGGTGTATCACTCTGAAAATCCCAGTGTGTTCAAGAAAAACAGTGTCGCCAAGAGTAATTTGTGTGTGATGTGGAAGGCTAACAATAAGGCATAGGTCACAAGGGGAATTTTCCAAGACTGGTTTAATGAAGTGTTTGGCCCCAGTGTGAAGAAATACCTCCTGGAAAATAAATTGACACTCAAGTGCCTCCTGGTAATGGACAATACTCCTGCTCATCCTCCAGACTTGGAAGAGCAAATAGTAGAGGAGTTTAGTTTCATCATGGTGAAGTTCTTGCCCCCTAATACAACTCCTCTCATCCAGCCCATGGACCAGCAGGTTATTTCAAACTTCAAAAAACTGTACACCAAAGCAGTGTTTCAAAATTGCTTTGAAGTGAAATCAGACACTGAATTGACCCTAAGAGAGTTCTGGAAAGATCACTTCAATATCCTCACTTGCATAAACCTTATAGGTAAGGCTTGGGAAGGAGTGACTTGCAGAACTTTGAATTCCGCTTGGAGAAAATTGTGGCCAGAATTTGTACGAGAGGGATTCTGAAGGGTTTGGGGCTGACCCTAAAGAGCCTATGCCAGTTGTGGAATCTATTGTGGCATTGGGGAAGTCCCTGGGGTTGGAGGCGAGTGGCGAGGATGTGGAAGAGCTGGTGGAGGACCACAGGGAAGAGCTAACCACTGAAGTGCTGCAAGAGTTTCATCTGCAACAGCAAGGGGTCACAGCTCAGGAAATTGCTGCAAAGGAGGAGGAAGAGAGATGGAGGAAGGTGCCTTCTTCCAAGATTAAGGACATTTCTGCAAAGTGGACTGAAGTGCAAACATTTATGGAAGAACTTCACCCTGACAAAGCTGTTGCAGGCCGTATTGGCAACATGTACAATGACAGTGTTGTGTCCCACTTCAGACAAATCTTAAAGAAACGCCAGAAACAGGGCTCTCTGGACAGATATTTTGTGCGACAGGGGTCCAGTGACACTCAAGTTGTTCCCAGTGTCTTTAAAAAACAAAGAAGGGAAGTAACCCCAGATAAGAACTTGGTACCTATAGTCCTAATGGAAGGAGATTCTCCTTCCAAACAATAGTGTACACCTTTCTCCTATCCCCTCCTACCGTCTTCCATCCACCCAGAAGTCTTCAGTAAAGGTAAGTGTAATGTTATTATTATTTTATATATGTATGTACTTAATTTCTCATTGTTTTCAGTATGTAAATCTATTTAATTTGAGAAAAAGAATAATATTTTATTTTAATATACAGTGGACCCCCACTTAACGATCACCTCCCAATGCGACCAATTATGTAAGTGTATTTATGTAAGTACGTTTGTACGTGTATGTTTGGGGGTCTGAAATGGACTAATCTACTTCACAATATTCCTTATGGGAACAAATTCGGTCAGTACTGGCACCTGAACATACTTCTGGAATGAAAAAATATCATTAACCGGGGGTCCACTGTATTTGGGTGTCTGGAATGGATTAATTTTATTTCAGTTATTTCTTATGGGGAAAATGGTTTCACCAATCGGCAATTTCATCATTCGGCAGACACTCTGGAATGGGTTAATCGTGAAACTTGGGGGTCCACTGCAATTTGAAAGTTCGTGATTTTTTTGACCGAATGTTTACGTGTAATGTGGCACTGAACAAGATCTCATAGGATGGAATAATGTTGTTGATTCTATTTTGAAAGACAGAAGTTAAGATGATAATCTACTCATTTAAAAAACACAATTTTTGCCTAACCTATGTGAGAACACCAAGCGAGTATTTCTAGCTCTGAAATAAAATATATATCTACACAAGGAAAAGTGTACGGCTGGGTTATTATTGAAAGAATTAGAGGCAAGACAAATTAGGATTGTGAATGAGCAAGGCGGCTTCAGACTGGGTAGGGGATGTGCAGATCAAGTGCTTACATTGAAGCATATATGTGAACAATATTTAGATAAAGGTAAGGAAGTTTACATTGCATTTATGGATTTAGAAAAGGCATATGATAGAGTGGATAGAGGAGCAATGTGGCAAATGTTGCAAGTATATGAAATAGGTAGTAAGTTACTAAATACTGTAAAGAGTTTATATGAGAATAGTGAGGCTCAGGTTAGGGTGTGTAGAAGAGGGAGATTACTTCCCAGTAAAAGTAGGTCTTAGAGGTGTGTTTTGTCACCATGGTTGTTTAACCCCTTGACTGTCGCAACCCCAAATCCTGAGGTGTCTCCTGGTGTCAAAAAAAAAAAAAAAAAAAAAAGAAAAAAAGAAAGAAAGAAAGAAAGAAAGAAAGAAAGAAAGAAAGAAAGAAAGAAAGAAAGAAAGAAAGAAAGAAAGAAAGAAAGAAAGAAAGAAAGAAAGAAAGAAAGAAAGAAAGAAAGAAAGAAAGAAAGAGAGAGAAAGAGAGAGAAAGAGAGAGAGAAAGAAAGAGAGAAAGAAAGAGAGAAAGAAAGAGAGAAAGAAAGAGAGAAAGAAAGAGAGAAAGAGAGAGAGAGAGAGAGAGAGAAAGAAAGAGAGAGAGAAAGAAAGAGAGAAAGAGAGAGAAAGAAAGAGAGAAAGAGAGAAAGAGAGAGAGAAAGAAAGAGAGAAAGAGAGAAAGAGAGAAAGAGAGAAAGAAAGAGAGAGAAAGAGAAAGAAAGAGAGAAAGAGAGAAAGAGAGAAAGAGAAAGAAAGAGAAAGAAAGAGAGAAAGAAAGAGAGAAAGAAAGAGAGAAAGAGAGAAAGAGAGAGAATCTTTTTCCGATGGTAATGACACCAAAAGTACGAAATTTGATGGAAAACTTGCGGAATTACGCTCTTGCGGAGTTAGTGACTTCAGCGATATTAATGAATCGGCAATTTCCACCAATTTTGAGCCCTATTTTCGGCTATTTCCATTGTTCCAATCGGCAAACTCATAACTATTTCTTTAGAACTCCATTTGTTCTATCAATTGAGTACAAGAAACTGCCCATTTACTGATTTCAACTACCCTATAAAGTGGTCAGAAATTGGCAATTTGGCCAATTTCATGCAAATTAAAAAATATGCCAATTTCAAAACAGGGTCCAGAATGAACAATGTAGACATTCCTGGCTCTAAAATAACTTTTTATTTATTCATCAGTCACGTCTCCAGGCCCCTCTGATATTACTCTTGCTTTCTATTTTGAATTTTTATTCAAACAAAAAATAGAAGATTTACTGTTATGCAGACTACTGCAATATTGTAATAATTGTATAAATAATGTCAACCCATTCATGACTGCATATTAGAATGGCTAGTTAGACATTTATTGGACAATGACATCATTTGTTTACTTTTGAACATCTGAAAAATCAAACTTATCCCCTACTTTGAGCTCCATTTCAATGTTCTTTTTATAGTAACACCAATCAAAATCACCTCTATTTCTATATGTTTTCCATTCTATCAAATGAGACCAAGAAAATGAGAATACAAATATTAGACGAAAATACACCACAAAGTCGGCATTTTAACTAAAACAGTTGGAGTTTTTTTTTCTCATAATGCACTGCGTCCTGCAGGATTTTTTTTATATGGTGCACACTGACTACACAGACCCATTCTCTCACATGTGGGCCTACCAGCTTTCTCCTGCTTGATTTGAAGCCGCTAGAATTTATGAGTATATATACGTCAAACAAGGTGGCTCGTAAGACGTATATATACGACTGAAACAGTCAAAGGGTTAATATATTTATAGATGGAGTTGTAAAAGAAGTGAATGCTAGGGTGTTGGGGAGAGGGGTGGGATTAAATTATGGGGAATCAAATACAAAATGGTAGTTCTGACAGTTACTTTTTACTGATGATACTGTGCTTATGGGAGATTCTAAAGAAAAGTTGAAAAGGTTAGTTAACGAATTTGAGAGTCTTTGAACCAAGTGAGAGAGTAATTGTGGTAGGGGACTTGAATGCTAAAGTAGGAGAAACTTTTAGAGAGGGTGTGGTAGGTAAGTTTGGGGTGCCAGGTGTAAATGATAATGGGAGCCCTTTGATTGAACTTTGTATAGAAAGGGGTTTAGTTATAGGTAATACATATTTTAAGAAAAAGAGGATAAATAAGTATACACGATATGATGTAGGGCGAAATGACAGTAGTTTGTTGGATTATGTATTGGTAGATAAAAGACTGTTGAGTAGACTTCAGGATGTACATGTTTATAGAGGGGCCACAGATATATCAGATCACTTTCTAGTTGTAGCTACACTGAGAGTAAAAGGTAGATGGGATACAAGGAGAATAGAAGCATCAGGGAAGAGAGAGGTGAAGGTTTATAAACTAAAAGAGGAGGCAGTTAGGGTAAGATATAAACAGCTATTGGAGGATAGATGGGCTAATGAGAGCATAGGCAATGGGGTCGAAGAGGTATGGGGTAGGTTTAAAAAATGTAGTGTTAGAGTGTTCAGCAGAAGTTTGTGGTTACAGGAAAGTGGGTGCAGGAGGGAAGAGGAGCGATTGGTGGAATGATGATGTAAAGAGAGTAGTAAGGGAGAAAAAGTTAGCATATGAGAAGTTTTTTACAAAGTAGAAGTGATGCAAGGAGGGAAGAGTATATGGAGAAAAAGAGAGAAGTTAAGAGAGTGGTGAAGCAATGTAAAAAGAGAGCAAATGAGAGAGTGGGTGAGATGTTATCAACAAATTTTGTTGAAAATAAGAAAAAGTTTTGGAGTGAGATTAACAAGTTAAGAAAGCCTAGAGAACAAATGGATTTGTCAGTTAAAAATAGGAGAGGAGAGTTATTAAATGGAGAGTTAGAGGTATTGGGAAGATGGAAGGAATATTTTGAGGAATTGTTAAATGTTGATGAAGATAGGGAAGCTGTGATTTCGTGTATAGGGCAAGGAGGAATAACATCTTGTAGGAGTGAGGAAGAGCCAGTTGTGAGTGTGGGGGAAGTTCGTGAGGCAGTAGGTAAAATGAAAGGGGGTAAGGCAGCCGGGATTGATGGGATAAAGATAGAAATGTTAAAAGCAGGTGGGGATATAGTTTTGGAGTGGTTGGTGCAATTATTTAATAAATGTATGGAAGAGGGTAAGGTACCTAGGGATTGGCAGAGAGCATGCATAGTTCCTTTGTATAAAGGCAAAGGGGATAAAAGAGAGTGCAAAAATTATAGGGGGATAAGTCTGTTGAGTGTACCTGGTAAAGTGTATGGTAGAGTTATAATTGAAAGAATTAAGAGTAAGACGGAGAATAGGATAGCAGATGAACAAGGAGGCTTTAGGAAAGGTAGGGGGTGTGTGGACCAGGTGTTTACAGTGAAACATATAAGTGAACAGTATTTAGATAAGGCTAAAGAGGTCTTTGTGGCATTTATGGATTTGGAAAAGGCGTATGACAGGGTGGATAGGGGGGCAATGTGGCAGATGTTGCAAGTGTATGGTGTAGGAGGTAGGTTACTGAAAGCAGTGAAGAGTTTTTACGAGGATAGTGAGGCTCAAGTTAGAGTATGTAGGAAAGAGGGAAATTTTTTCCCAGTAAAAGTAGGCCTTAGACAAGGATGTGTGATGTCACCGTGGTTGTTTAATATATTTATAGATGGGGTTGTAAGAGAAGTAAATGCGAGGGTCTTGGCAAGAGGCGTGGAGTTAAAAGATAAAGAATCACACACAAAGTGGGAGTTGTCACAGCTGCTCTTTGCCGATGACACTGTGCTCTTGGGAGATTCTGAAGAGAAGTTGCAGAGATTGGTGGATGAATTTGGTAGGGTGTGCAAAAGAAGAAAATTAAAGGTGAATACAGGAAAGAGTAAGGTTATGAGGATAACAAAAAGATTAGGTGATGAAAGATTGAATATCAGATTGGAGGGAGAGAGTATGGAGGAGGTGAACGTATTCAGATATTTGGGAGTGGACGTGTCAGCGGATGGGTCTATGAAAGATGAGGTGAATCATAGAATTGATGAGGGAAAAAGAGTGAGTGGTGCACTTAGGAGTCTGTGGAGACAAAGAACTTTGTCCTTGGAGGCAAAGAGGGGAATGTATGAGAGTATAGTTTTACCAACGCTCTTATATGGGTGTGAAGCGTGGGTGATGAATGTTGCAGCGAGGAGAAGGCTGGAGGCAGTGGAGATGTCATGTCTGAGGGCAATGTGTGGTGTGAATATAATGCAGAGAATTCGTAGTTTGGAAGTTAGGAGGAGGTGCGGGATTACCAAAACTGTTGTCCAGAGGGCTGAGGAAGGGTTGTTGAGGTGGTTCGGACATGTAGAGAGAATGGAGCGAAACAGAATGACTTCAAGAGTGTATCAGTCTGTAGTGGAAGGAAGGCGGGGTAGGGGTCGGCCTAGGAAGGGTTGGAGGGAGGGGGTAAAGGAGGTTTTGTGTGCGAGGGGCTTGGACTTCCAGCAGGCATGCGTGAGCGTGTTTGATAGGAGTGAATGGAGACAAATGGTTTTTAATACTTGACGTGCTGTTGGAGTGTGAGCAAAGTAACATTTATGAAGGGATTCAGGGAAACCGGCAGGCCGGACTTGAGTCCTGGAGATGGGAAGTACAGTGCCTGCACTCTGAAGGAGGGGTGTTAATGTTGCAGTTTAAAAACTGTAGTGTAAAGCACCCTTCTGGCAAGACAGTGATGGAGTGAATGATGGTGAAAGTTTTTCTTTTTCGGGCCACCCTGCCTTGGTGGGAATCGGCCGGTGTGATAATAAAAAAAAAAAAAATAAAAAAATATACAAGTAGAAAGTTGAAAGTGAACATA